>NC_056741.1:1108228540-1108358540 GCF_019279795.1 Protopterus annectens
TGCTGAAGATCATGACACTAACCTCGCAATCTCTTTTTCCCCTTCTTTTTTCTCAAGTATTTATGGTTACTTTAGACCTGAAAGATGGTTGTATTCACATTCGCGCACCCATAGCCAGGGAGGTACAAGCATTACCTTAAACTTGAAACAGGGCAGTCATCTCCAATTCAGTTCACTGCATTTTACACCTCCAGTTCAGTTCTCTGCATTTTAGTTTATCTACTCCATCAGTGTTATTCACAAAGTGCCTGGCTTCCGTTAACTTCCATAGCACCAAAGGCATTCATATTCACCCTTAACTGATTGACTGCCTTTGAGGTTCCAACTCTAGAAGATGCAAGAAGTGCAGTACAGTTCACTTGTTCCTGCTTCCAAAATATCTCATGTTATTCCCCTTCATAAAGGAGGAAAATCAACTGAACTCTCTAACTACCGACCCATAGCTTTGCTCTCTCCTCTTGCTAAAATCATGGAAAAATGTGTCCAAAAGCAACTTCTGAAACACCTGTTAACTAACAATCTGCTAGCTAACTGTCAACATGGTTTTAGACCCTACCATAGCACCACCTCTGCCCTCCTCTCCTTCACAGACTGCATCAATAAAAATAGGAACAATAATACCCTTAGCTCTGCTATACTTATTGACCTATCCAAAGCCTTTGATATGGTCAATCACAAAATCTTGTTACACTTACTTAAATCATTTGCACTTGACGCAAGCTCAATTAAATGGTTCCACTCTTACCTGGACAACAGAAAACAGGCAGTGAGATGGCAAAATAACTTATCCAACCACCTCCCCATTACTCTAGGAGTTCCCCAGGGCTCAATTCTTGGCCCTCTCCTCTTTTCAATTTTCATTAATGATCTCCATACCCATATTTCTCCTGCCACGTGTATACAATATGCAGATGATTCCACTTTAATCTGTTCTGCCTCATCCCCCTCTGTACTGCACTCTCTCACCCAAAATACTTTTGAAACCGTAGAATGTTGGTTCCTCAAACGATGCTTAATTTTGAACCCCAAAAAAACCAAATTATTACTCTTTTCACCAACCCGAAAATCCTCTCCACTGAATTTCAGTGTCACATCAACTAATGGCACAAACATCTCACCCGATCCATCTACCAAACTTCTCGGAGTTGAAATAGACAACAATCTGACCTTTGACACACACATCTGCAATACTATAAAATTAGTTAACAGAAAACTAGGCTCCCTCTATAGAATTAAACCATTCCTTACTCCACATGCTAGAACTTCCATTGCCCAGACCCATCTTATCTCGACTCTCCTGTATGCCTCTCCCATCTATACTTCATTGTCCAAAGCTAACCTCAGCAAACTGTCTGCTGCCTACAACAATATTGCCAGATTTGCCACCAATTCTACTTTTAGAACTCACCACTGCCAAAACTTAAGGCAACTACAATGGCTAGAACTACAAAACCAAATTCTATTTCAACAGATCTCCTTAGCCCACAAAATCCTTTACAAACCCTTAAACACACCCATTCTCACATCACTTATCACTCCATACTGCAATCTTAAAAGCCTTCGCTCCTCCGACAAACTACTTATATCAACTAGTAAACCCAATAACTCAGCTGGCAAATCCTTGTTTTCCAATACAGTAGGAAAAACCTGGAATACTCTTCCTCACAATCTCACAGCAATCTCCTCTCTTCCCTGCTTCAAATCCCAACTCAAAACACACCTCAAAACCCACTGGCTCTGCCCCTGTAGCAACCCTGACTAGATTACCTTGGTATCTAGGTACTTTCAACTTCTCTGCTGTAAATAACTTCCTTTCCTCAGCTATCTAGGTACTAGAAAAATTTCTTTTCATTTTTTTTTTCTTTTTTACTTTCTCTAGCTCTAGAAACTCCTAACAAAATACACTCACTATTTTTTCTCCATTTCTGCCTTCATATCCAATGATTTTGTCATATATATTATAACCATGTCTAATTATTTTTACTTGATATTACAATCGCTTGCATGTGGAGCTTTTCTCCCCGGGCCTCTGCTGAAAATGGACATAAATCCAGTTGGACCAGCCCGGTCAACAAATGTAAAATAAATAAATAAAATAAAATAAATATTGCACTCTCTCTGATTCTCTCATCATAGCTGCTCCTCTTGAGACATGTCTTATTCCTAGTAGCCAATCTGGACAGCATTCAACAAAGAGCCTTCCTCTCCCAACAAGTAGTTTTGCTCCTGATCAATTACTTCACATCTGTTCCACAGCAGAACCAGATCACTGCAAGGATGTGTGTATCAGAACACTGGGATCTGATGTCAATTTTCATTTATTCCTCAACAGTTTGGTTCGGATCTGAATCTCAGATCTGACTCTGCTGTTACTATAGCTCATGGTAGCCTAAAAACTCTTGAGCTCCTCCCTGCCCACAGTGCACCATTCCCTAACATACCTCAGATCTCATTTGCCACTTTTACGAAGTAGATGTGGTCATCAGTAGCTCTCGAGTATCTTTCAGTTAAATAAAATGTATTGTCTTTATAACCTCCCTATTTCTAAATTTATACCCTCTTTATATGTAGTATTCTTGGCTTACCATTGCTGGTAATATTTCCCTGTTTTCTGTATTTTACTCACCTGTGTATTTTTCAGTACCATCAATTGGTAATTTTTTTTTCCTCCCATACCCTTCTAATCTAGTTAAAATCCTTTTCCTTTTTCATTAGCTATTAGATTTAACAGAATGTCAGAGAAAGTCCCTTCAGGATTCAAAAAATGTAAGCGATGTTGGGCATAAGCTTCCTACTTCGGATGCACATGATCTCAGTGTATGCTGTTTGGTCCTAGAGCACTTAAACATAGATTGCTGTATTTGTAAAAATTTCAGTCCTCATGTGGCTGCTGATTGCAAGGACAAACTTGTTTTAAAGTGACTATTGCCTACTACATTTTCTGAAGCAATTTCTAAGGCTTAACACCCCCCCCAAACAAAACTTAAGGAGACTTCAAAAAGGTCTTGAGACTGTCTGGTTCCTCCACTCCTTCTTCCATTGAACCTCCAAGAAGGAAACAGAAGATGGATACAAAGACTTCTGCTTTGAAGCCAAATTCTCAAAAAGCTTTGTCGGATCCGACCACCTTGGACACAATTCCTCTTCCTCAGACCAGATACTCACCTCCCATTGACCTAGTGCCATCCAGGTTACCATTCCCTTTTTTGGAGAAATGACACTCAAAATGTCCTTCATTCCCCTCCTCTTATTCTTCCAGGAGTCTGACCGAAGCTGCTGTGGATAGGATGATAAGATTTCTCTCTGCACAAATACAGATGGTTGTTCTTCCAGTTCCTACCCTTCATGTCAGGAAGTTTTGGCTTGCACTACCCCTCCACTCTTGGCTCCTTCTTCAATCTGACCATTCATTTCGGAGTGCCTGGATCCATGTTTGCCAAAGCCATCTGGGTCGGATCTGAGGATGCTGTTATCCTCTGCTCCAACGTCTTCTCTTAGTGCTGTGGCTCCAATGAGTTCAGATCCGGATGACTCTAGGAGGCATGGTGTCCCTGCTGGATCTGAGGTGTTAGAGTTGACTCTGAAGTTGTTGGAGCTGTCTCTTTGTCTGAGACTTGACATTGGACAGTCATGCTCTGACCTCAGCCTCAGGCAGAATGCCTTTGGGGCAGAGGGAGTGATGGGGTGGAGCATGTAAGAAAGACAATTTTCCTTTTCCTTCTTTTTCATTAGCTATTAGATTTAACAGAACGTCAGAGAAAAGGGCACTGCGGGGTTGAAAAAATGTGAGCAATGTGGGCATAAGCTTCCTACTTCGGATGAACTTTGTCTGTATATACTGGATGTGAATTTCTGTATTTGTAAAAATTTCAATCCTCATGGTTGCTGATTGCAAGGACAAACTTATTTTAAAGAGACTATTGCCTACTATATTTTCTGAAGCAATTTGTGGGGCTTAACCTCCAAAACAAAACTTAAGAAGACTTCAAAAAGGTCCCTAGACTATCTGGTTCCTCCACTCCTCCTTCCATGGAACCTCCAAGAAGGAAACAGAAGATAGATCCAAAGGCTTCTGCTTTGAAGCCAACTTCTCAAAAAGCTTTGTCGGATCTAACCACCTCAGATCCAATTCCTGTTCCTCAGAACAGGTACTCACCATTGACCTGCTGTCATCCAGATTTCCACCCCTTTCTTGAAGAAATTATGCTCAAAATGTCCCTCATTAGTCTACTCTCGTTTTTCCAGGAGTCTGACCATAGCTGATGTGGATAGGATAAGATTCCTGTTGGTGCAAAGACAGATGGGTGTTCTTCCAGCTCCTACTCCTTCAGGAAGTTTTGGCTTGCACTACCCCCTCCACTACCAGCTACTTCTCTGATTTGACCATTCATTTCGGAGTACCTGGATCTGAGTTTGCCAAAGTCATCTGTGTCGGATCCGAGGATACTGTTTTTCTCAGCTCTGAAGTCTTCTCTGAGTGCTCTGGCTCCGATGAGTTCAGATCCGGATGACTCTTGGAGCCATGGTGTCCCTGCTGGATCTGATATGTTGAAGTTGACTACAAAGTTGTTGTAGCGGTCTCTCAGAGACTCTGCATTGGACAGCTTGGCTCTAACCTCAGCCTTCAGGACAGAGGGAGTAGATTGGATGGAAGCATGTCTTCTCAGTTCTGCCGACTTCTTTATCCCCAGGGAGTTTTGCTTTTGAGGTGGTGGAGAGAGTTTTCTGTGCTTCTGCAGGATGGATGGTTTCTCCCCATTGAATCTCTTGTCAAGATCTCGTGTGTCTTTGCACCTTGAACCTCAGTATTCGACTCCACAGGGACAACCAGTCCAAACACTCCAGGTTACACAGCAGGGTATCACCATCTCTTCTGATACTTCTCCGGATCATCCCACTGAAGAAGTGCCTCAGAAGAGAAAGTGCAAAAGGAGGTACTTGCATTCCCTACAGTAATCTATTACAGAGGATAACGATTTTGATGAAGGGGAAGGATCCCCAAGATCACTGCTTGATGACGTCTCATTTGGAGATGTCCTAGAAATTTTGAAACAGAGGTGGTTGGTCCTCCTAAAATCCTTCCAGAGGAATCAGTATTTCTGGAGGCATTTGGATCTGGCCCATCTACCTCCTGGGTAACTCCACCTGCTTATGAGATAATTAATTTGATCTTGAAGCGGTAGTGGAAGGAACCTGACTCAATTGAACTTATCCCTAAGAGAATGGATCAGATTCTGGCATCACCAGCAGGAAGGGAATTATGTTGTAAGAGTGTACCTGTGGAATGCTGTTGTCATGGTGGTGGCCACAAAGATGGAACCTTAAGGAACAAAGTTCCACTGTCCATCCCCCTAACATGGAGTAGAGGGCTTTTGGACAGGTTGGGGAAATGTGTCTACGCTTCAGCGACCTTAGGTTTCTCTACTATTTGGCACATTTTACTAGATTGTAAACAGATTTGATTAAGGAACTGTCAAACTCCCTTTCAGGGACCACTACTGCTGAGACTCAGGCTTCCATGGCTTCACAGTTGGCGACCCTACAGTTCCTTTCTAACTCATCCATGAGGCTCGTCTCTCACTCAGCTGAGGGTACCTCAGGAGCAGCGGGTTCAGGCATTGCTATTAGGTGGCATGCCTGGATGTGCTTGTGTGACTTTGCAGAGTCCTCTCAAGTCCTCTTTTGTCAATGCCCCTGTTGACAGAACTTCTTTATTTAGTCCCAAAGTGAAGGACACTTTCTCCAGGTGCAAAAAAGATGGAAAGACTCTCTCTGCTTTAGGAGCACTCTTTTTGACCCCTCAAAGGATCTTTTCTAGGAACCAACAAGGAGGACGAAAAATGTGGTTCAAAAATTCCCAGGGTCTTTTCTAGGATCCATGTGGAGACAGCCCTCCAGAGGCAGGGGGGGACTCAAATGGGAGAAGTCACCCATGCAGCAGAGGTGGTGTACAAAACCAGGAGTCAAGAGATTCCATCTCTGACAAGACCCTACCAGCAGTCCTGAAAAGAGGCCTGATTGTCACCATCTGGAGGCAATCAGGGGTCATTTATCACACCTGGGCGCAGAGGATCATTTCCACAGGTTATGTAATTCCATTTTCCCTTCCTCCTCCATCCTCAAGAAAATTCCCAATGTTCCACCTAATCAGAGGAAAGCAGTAACACTAGAAATACAAAAGTTTCTAGAAGAGAGTCATCCAAGAGGTCCCACCAGACCGGATAGAATCCAGAACTTAATTAACATTATTTTTAGTGCCAAAGAAAACAGGACTGGAGACCAATTTGGATCTCAGCAACTTGAATAAATCAGCTTGACACAAAAAGTTTCCAATGGTCACAGTTCAGTCCATTTTTCCCTTTTTGGGCAAAGATGACTGAATGTGCTCGATAGACCTTCAAAACTTGTACTGTCACATAAAAATGAGCAGACAGTCCACAAGGTACTTACACTTCTGGCTGGGAGCCAGTCATTACCAATTCAGAGCACTGCCATTTGGTCTCAGGGTGTTCACCAAATGCATGGCAGAGGTAGCAGCTCACTTGAAACTGCAGGGATTCTGTGTGTTTCTATATCTAGACGACTGGCTCATTATTGCCCAACCAGTCAGGTACTCCAGACTTACTCCCTTCTGGGAATTAACAATACATTTCAGCAAATGTCAGTTAGAACTTCTCAGATACTGGAGTTTATAGGAACAGTTTTCAACATGGTTGCCAGTAACAGCTTCTCTTCCTCGTGCAAGAGTGCAAACCATCAGATTCCAGGTCAGGAAAATAAGTCACAGTACTAAACTTTCAGCCTAGTTGATTCTTCAAGCCTTGGGGTCACTGGCTGCCTCCATAATTTTAGTTTTTCTGACAAGATTTCGTATGAGAATTCTTTAGTGGATGATAGAAATTCAGTGGTCAATTCTTTATCAATAAATGTCAGCCCAAATAAGAATCACTCAGGTATGCAAGAAATACCTTTGGTAATGGAGTCGATCGGATCAGGTTCTGCAAGGACATCCTTTCATTCTCCCTCAGGCCAAGGCCCAGATTGGGTAGGTGGAGGCACTTCCTGGGCAAAACAGTCCAAGGAAATTGGTCCCCCGGAGAGGTCATTAGTGAGGCACACAGATGTCCTACTCACTAGGTTGAATAAGGAGAATATAACAGTCAGCTGTCTATCAGGTGCCAGAATCTGACACACAGCACACGCACTCATGTCACTCCACAACAAGTACAAGTATGACACTGTCACTGTCCATGTGGGTGTGAATGACCTGAGACGCACCTCCCTGGACTACATGAAAAGAGACATGGTGGATGATGTGTCCCAGGAAGATATGACACTAGCCCTGAGCAGTATCCTACTGTCATCCAGAAAGATACCGCAGTACAAACAAATAATGATGAACTTCAACAATTGGCTAAGTTTCAGGTGTTGTTCTAAGGGTATCCAGTATCTGTCTGCTTGGGATGTCATGATTGACAGACCTCGATGCTTTGCCAGAGATGGCCTGCATCTGTCACCCCTAGGTTTCCGGGTACTGGCTAAGGCTCTTGCCACCCCTATGGTGCCTTTTTTATGCTGTGTTTCAAAGACCAAATTACCATCGTAACAGCTATAAATAAATGCAATCTGAGGGTCATGTTGCTCAATGCTAGAAGTCTAAATCTCAAGATGCACTCGCTCGAAGCACTCCTCAAAATGGAGAACATCGACATTTGGGCTGTAACAGAGACCTGGTTTAAAGTGACAGCACCCCTGCGCTACTAGATTATAACTCATTCCACACCTTTCATCCCCGAAACATGGTCTGAACTCCAAAGGCAGTGGTGTCTCCATATTCATAAAGGATATGCATACCTCCAGACTATTAGCCCAGCATAACGCATCCATGATACTTCAGATACAACTAACATTGGGATAGATGGTGATCCAGGTCATAGCCTACTTATAGGTCTCCAACCATGTCCCTAGACTGTCAATCCACGTTCCTAAGCACCCTGGAATCTATCAAGGTCATAGCCTACTTATAGGTCTCCAACCATGTCCCTAGACTGTCAATCCACGTTCCTAAGCACCCTGGAATCTATCAAGGTCCAACCGAACACTGTCTTACTTGGAGACTTCAACTACCCCTCCATCAACTGGGAAAACTACTCAAGCACCAATACACTGGCCTAATGCTTCCTGGAATTCATCAGTTCCACTGCCCTGGACCAGCTCATTCTTACCCCACTAGAGGAAGCAACATCCTTGACCCGTTGCTCTACACCAGTAGTCAATCCCTCCCTGGTCAGATCCAACATAAACTAATCACCATGGAAATCCACATCTCACCCACACCCCCCGCAAAGGTAACCACCTTGAAAAACTTTTCCAAAGCTGACTTCAGACTCCTAAAAACAGAGGTAGCTAACTTCACGGCACCTATGCCAATGGAAAATAGCTGCATGACTGCCGAATCATACACCAATGCATTGTACGAACATGTACATAGATGCATGGAACTAGGCATACCCAACAGAACCAGGATGCTCTCTTCCAAAAAAGGAAGCCAATCTGGTGGTCCCCTGCCATTAATAAACTCTACAACAGAAAGAAGAGTGGAAAAACTCCCTTATTAGCCTCAACAAAAAGTTGAGATCTTCATCAAATCCTCTGAAGCTACCTATGAAGGCAGAATTGCAGCAGACACTAAAAGCCTTTTATAGCTATGTTAAGACCCTCCACGGCAATACCCAGATTTGCTCTGAGTTGCTGCAGAATGGTACCTCCTATACTGAGCCAACAGATACTGCCAACATACTGGCCGACAGATTCAGTGACAACTTTACCCGTCTCCCCCCCCCCAAAGGACCAATCACAATACTGGAAGAATGCCCGGCATTACTGCAGCACAGGTTAAAGCTGCATTATCCAAGGCCAAGAATACAGCTTCCATGGGGCTCAATAATATCCCTGGCTATATTCTACATGTACTACAAAGTAAACTGGCACCAGATCCGTGTGCCCTGTTCAGTCACAGCGTCACCTCAGACTTTGCCCCTACCGAATGATGCATTGCTACAGTCATCCCTCTCCATAAATGGTGAGCTACTACAGACCCTGGGAATTATTGCCTCACTAGCCTGATGAATCTGATATGTAAAGCTATGGAGCGCATCATCATGGACCTGATTAACAAAGAAATAGGAAATTTCCAAACTCTAGACCCCATGCAATTTGGCTTTGTGAAAGGGAGGTCATGCCTGCTCAACCTGATTGACTTCTTTGATTCAGTCACCAGGGCCGTGGATGAAGGTAAGGCAGTGCATACGGCCTGCCTTAATCTGGCCAAGGCCTTTGATACCATTCCTCACTCAGGAATTATTATTGATAAACTCACCAAACTAGGCATCAACCCTATATCACTAGGTGGGTTGCAAATTGGCTAACAGATGGAACACACAGTGTGAAAGTAGTGGACTCCAAGTCAGACTACTGACCAGTCATGAGTGGAGTCCCACAGGGATCGGTTCAGAGTCCTTTCCTCTTCCGCATCTACTTCTCAGAAGTCCAGGCCAACACAAAGGGACTGTGACCAAGTTCGCAGACGACTGTAAGCTGGGAGCCATTATTAACTCCCAAGTGATGCAGACATCCTACAGAAAGGCCTCACTGAGACAAATGACTGGTGTCAAAACCATGGCCTTAAGCTTAATGCCAAAAAATGCATAGTTATCCCCTTTGGTAAAAACTCAGTTCCCACTAATTACCATATCAATGGGAGCCCACTGAACACTGAAGGCTTTATAAGAGATTTGGGTTGCAGGTTGACAGCAACCTCTCCTTTGACCACCACATTGCCACTGTGGTCAGAAAGTCCATCTATGTGGCACATCTCATTGCCAAGGGTTTTGCATTCAGGAAGAAAGAGGTCATCGTTTCTCTCTACTCTTCCCTCATTAGACCAATCATCGAGTATAATGCCCCATTTGGCATGTACCTCACTAGACACCTGCAACAGCTGGAGAGGCCACAGAAGTACCTCACGAAGAGGATCCTAGGCATTAAACACATGTCCTACATGGACAGACTCAAAAGACTCCAGCTATTCTCTGTCACATATCGCCTACATAGAGAGGACCTTTGCTTGACTTACAAAGCCATGTCTGACCTGCTCTGTTAGAAATGCTGCATCTAAAGAAATCCCAATCCCTCTGCACCGCATGCTTCAGTGATCTCAACCTCATTACCACAATCAACAGAACATGCTGGAGGGACAGGTTCCTCACCCAGAGACTGCCCATGCTCTGGAATAGACTTCCTATACATGTTAAGCAGAGCACCTTGCTGTCCCTCTTCAAGAGAAATCTTGATGAGTGGATGGGTAATAGAAAGTTCACTCCAGGGGTCACTGTAGTGGCTGTACTTGATAGAGGCACTGGGAACTAACGTCGGGTGGCACGATGCTAGGGCACTTCTATGGACAAGGCTTGTAAAGGCTCCAGGGCCATTAGCCTAGTTCACACCTATGAACCTATATGCATATCAGTGTTCTGGAAATGAGAGCAGTGGTTTTAGCATTGCAGGCCTTCCAAGACACACACACTCCCTTTTGATACAATTGCGATTCAGACAGACAGTGTATCTGTAGTGTGGTGCATCAGCAAACAAGGGGGAATCATGTCTTTACTATGTCGAGAAAACCTCAGAGTGTGGCAATAGGGGATTTCTTCAAACCATTTTCTGATAGCACTGCTCCTTCTGGAGAATTCCAGCATGATAGCACATAAATTGAGCAGATCTATTCTACTTCCTCACAAGTGGTCTGTCAACATGAAAATGACAGAAATGATTTTCTGTCAATGGGGCCAGCCCATTTTGCATCTCCCCTAAACAATAAGTGCATTAGCTTTCTTTGCTCTGATCCCTCCACCTGGGGAATCACAGAGAGATGCTCTACTAAATGACTGGCCTACTAGTGTTCTCTATGCCTACCCTCCAACCCCCCACTAATTCCCAAATTCGTACAGAATGCTGTCAGGTTGAAGAGCAAAATAATCCTCATTGTACATTACAGGCGCCTGACAGACTTGTTTTATTTTCCTTTGGCCTCAGCTACTTTATCCAACTTGGATTTTGGATCCATCTCCAGACCTTCTGTCTCACATGGTTCAACCAGATATCTCAAACCTAAAGCTGACAGTGTGGTATCGCCACTTCCATTAATAGCCTTAAAACCTATGCTCTCATCCCCTGTACATTATATACTTTTGTTTTCACATAAATCTTCTACTAGAAAACTTTACAGAAGTAAATGGAAGAGATTTGTTATTTGGCCTCATCAAATATAGTTTTTAGCAACAGTTTTCAACAAAGGAGCTAGCTCCTCGACTGTTGAAGTTCAGTTGGCAGCAATCTCTAACTTCCATATTAGATTTGAGAATTTTTCCCTAGCTTCAGCAAAGCTTTGTAAGGGCTTCTTAAGAGGCACTGTTCTGTTGAGACCACCTTATAAAGACCCTACTCCACCGTGAGACTTGTTTAGTTCTGCAGGCCTTACTTCATTCCCCCTTTGAACCAGCAACAAAATGTGATCTTAAATTTCGGACCTGGAAAACTATCTTTCTAGTAGTTATTACCTCTACTAGAGTAATTTCTGAACTTCAAGCATTGTCCTGTAAACCTCCCTACTTGTTTCTTTCATATGGACAGTGTAACAACCTCCTTTTCTTCCTAAGGTGGTGTCAAAATCCAACATCAACCACTCCATTAATCTGCCTGTCTTCTTTCCAAGGTTTGAGAACAAGGGAGAGTACATGTTGCATTTGTTAGATGTTCATAGGCAATTATATTTCTGCTTATGTAGAACCATCTAAGCAGGACAGAAGTGAACCCTCACAGGTAAATGCTGAACACAAGAAAAAGAAAAATAATCTGGTTCCACACAGCAGTGAAAATCAGTATGTCCTTTATTGTAGTAGGTAAGTGCTTTCTCGGAATAACATCCACTTCATCAGACCAACAAAGATAGAATAACAGTAACATTTTTAAACACTAAAACATCCAATCAAAAATCAGAAAAAATGTGCATCATAGCTAAAAGCCACGTGATAAAATACATCTGTAGAATATATAGAACTTTACAAAAATTGAATAAAAACAGACTAAATGAACAATATGTACTTAAAAATGGTAACAAGTACAATAGCAAAAAATAATAAAAGATGGACTATTGAAATATATATGATAAAATATTAAAAAGAGAAATCAATGCTGTAATGGCCGTGCTTTAAGGAAGGGTTTCAGGGAAACTCTGTTGTTTAAACCAGGAGGTTTATCAGCTTGAAAGCTCAAAATCCATTTCTGTTCACTATATTCTGTTCTATTATTTACGTCACCTCCTCTCTTGGTACTATGCAGAATCTCTAGTACCATAAAGCTAAATTTTTGTTCTTTACCCTCTTTAGCTACATGTAGTGATAGTGCGCTGGTTTCTTTAACATTCCTAATATCCCTAAGGTGTTCTAAACACCCTGTTTGTTTTCCCTATGTAAAATGAAAAGCAGGTAGTACAATAGCAAAAATAGACATTTTTTGTTCGACAATCCGCATAAAAAGCAGTATCTATCTTAAAACCCAAAGTGGGATATGTGAAATGATTACCAATGTGTATATGTGTACAGACCATACAATTCCTACACATATATGTACCAAGTCTATCAGATATTATAATTGATTTAGTATTAAAGGATCGATAACAGAGCTGACTCTTAAGTGATCTATTATTTCTAAAAGCAAAATCTGGCTGTCTGCCAATGACCCCATTCAACTCATGTACAGTAGACAGAATATCCCAGTTCTTTTTAATAATATCGCATGCTACATGCACATTGCTGGCAAAAGTCAATGGCATCCTTAGTTTATTGCTAGCGGTATCAGTGGAAGCGTCACTTAAGAAAGTATTGTCAGTATTATCCCTGTTGTTAATACTAGTGGGGAGGAGGGAAAGTATGGCTGGCACTTACCTGACCTATGCCGCCATCCTTCCTCTATTTGAGAATCAATAAGTTTGCTGCTATAGCCTCTTTCTAAAAATTCTTGTTTAAGTGTTTGTAATGTAACAATGAGACTATCATCATCATTAAAAAGTCTCATAGTTCAAAATATCTGTCCTTTCAACACATTAAATTTCGTATGATTCAGATGCATACTGCCATAGTGTAAAACATTATTATTTCTAACAGTTTTCTTATACAAAGTAGTAGACACGGTGGATAGATTATTTTTAATAACTTTAACATCCAAAAGCTCTAATTTTTTATCAGAATATTCATAGGTAAAACTCAAGAAAGTATTTAACTGATTTAAGTATAAAAGAAACTATTGTAGCCGCTGCGCTGAGCCATGCCACAACAAGGATGCCATTGACTTTTGCCAGCAATGTGCATGTAGCATGCGATATTATTAAAAAGAACTGGGATACTCTGTCTACTGTACATGAGTTGAATTGGGTCATTGGCAGACAGCCAGATTTTGCTTTTAGAAATAATAGATCACTTGAGTCAGCTCTGTTATCGATCCTTTAATACTAAATCAACTATAATATCTGATAGACTTGGTACATATATGTGTAGGAATTGTATGGCCTGTACACATATACACATTGGTAATCATTTCATACATCCCACTTTGGGTTTTAAGATAGATACTTCTTTTTATGCAGATTGTCGAACAAAAAATGTCTATTTTTGCTATTGTACTACCTGCTTTTCATTTTACATAGGGAAAAAAAACCAGGGTGTTTAGAACACCTTAGGGATATTAGGAATGTTAAAGAAACCAGCGCACTATCGCTACATGTAGCTAAAGAGGGTAAAGAACATAAATTTAGCTTTATGGTACTAGAGATTCTGCATAGTACCAAGAGAGGAGGTGACATAAATAATAGAACATAATCTAGTCAACAGAAATGGATTTTGCGCTTTCAAGCTGATAAACCTCCTGGTTTAAACAACAGAGTTTCCCTGAAACCCTTCCTTAAAGCACGGCCATTAAAGCATTGATTTCTCTTTTTAATATTTTATCATATATATTTCAATAGTCCATCTTTTATTATTTTTTACTATTGTACTTGTTACCATTTTTAAGTACATATTGTTCATTTAGTCTGTTTTTATTCAATTTTTTAAAGATCTATATATTCTTCAGATGTATTTTATCACGTGGCTTTTAGCTATGATGCACATTTTTTCTGATTTTTGATTGGATGTTTTAGTGTTTAAAAATGTAACTGTTATTCTATCTTTGCCGGTCTGATGAAGCGGATGTTATTCCGAGAAAGCGCTCACCTTACTACAATAAAGGACATATTGATTTTCACTGCTTTGTGGAACCAGATTATTTTTCTTTTTTTTGTATTCTCTGGTTTTTGTATCCGATTCCTTATTTGGTTCAAGGACTGTTTTTGTTTGGTACAAATGCTGAACACGGCTGTCTTTCTGGATTTAGCCTACAGGTGGGCATACCGGAAATAAACCTTTTGCTTTTTGAAGCAGCAAATACCTTATAAAGTTTTACTACAGGTCAGCTATGGAAATGTGAGCATTAGATGCTCTCATCATCATCTGGGCAGGTCTGTTTCTGTACACTGCAGAGAGTTCATACAGAGACTTCTGTGACACGACTCGGAATTGTAGGATGGCATCCAGATGGCTAGAGCTCACGGGATGTCCTGGGTATCAAGGAGTGATCAGGAGAGGCCTCCACAGCTAATAATTGTTCATTTTTTCTATGTACTCAGAATGGAAAAATGTGATCCCTAAGGTTTGCAAGCCAGGGGTTCGACTTGAAGTGGGGGGCACTAGAGTATTTGTTGAGTAGGACTTCTTGGTCCACACAAGTAGAAGGCTGGCTGCCTTTGATCCCTGTTCAAAAGAGGTAAAGAGGCATAAATGTAAAATCATTGCCTGACTACAATCAGAAACCTATTTCCAAGTGCTACTAGATTTTTTTTTCTGACCCTCCAAAGCAACCTAAAATCCCTGCAGCATGGAAGACCAGCAGAAGGGACAGGAATCATCCAAAAATGTCTCAACAGGAGAGCCACAGGTACCTAGATTGCAAGACATGGCAGAAGTAAGGAGTTGGGATTCTTTCCCCTGTTGGTGATCACAAGCCTTGTCAGAGGGGTGTGATCTGCATACTGCTCTATGAATTTAAAGGGGGTAATGGCTTATCAAAAGCAAATGATCAAAGGTAGCTCTGTAAGGAAAAACTGCATTACAGATGGACTAAGGAAGATTTGTATATATTGATTTGAAAACTGATCATTATATTTTGGAAAGGCAAATTTGTTATAGCATTATAGTTTGGTATTGTGGGGTCTAGCCTTTGTGATATTTCAGTCATGCTCGTGACACCTAGTATGTTCCAGGGAGAGAGGATGAGTGACAATGCATTGAGGGATTATGTAGTAGAGATAGAAATTAGGAGGATTATACCATATACATGAAGGGGCCGCTCATAATGTACATGTTTCAATGTGGATAATGTCTCTCTGGCTTAATGGCCAAACCCAACTGAAAGTTGTGGAGGAATGGAGACATATAATCCGCTGCTGCTGTTGAAGCATCTGGCTCCTGCCTTGAAAGGCGGATTGCCTTTTTCTGTACATAAGTTTCATTTTGGGTTTTTCCAAGTTCATGGGAAGTTCTACAAACTAAAGATGTGAAATTGTTCGATCTCGCCATTTGTTCTTACACACGGGTTCAGAGCCGATCCTCGGCTCCGAGTCGGCCACATCACCAGCTCAGCATCTTCGAGAAAGCTCAAGGCACAGTTCTATCCCATGATCCTCCTGTGCTAACCCTCAGATCTAGTTTGCCGCTAGCAGCAGATCGCATCGTGAGAGGCTCGGGCCAGTATTTTTTCATTCTTTTTTGAAGTTGTAGTTGTTAAAAGTAGTTTAAAGTAGTTAAAAAGTAGTTTATTAGTGTGATAGTTTATTAGAGAGTGTGTTTTTTTCAATAGTTAAAGTAGTTTAGTAATTTTTTACCTTAGTTAAGGCCGTGTTGTAATTCTGTCAGGACTGACAGTAGGGTTTAAATTGTTAATTTCTGCCTTAATTTTTTCTTCTCTTTTTTTTTATATATATTAGAGGTAAGAATTACACTTACTTTTACAAGTGTTTATAGTGTGTTATTATATTTTTATATATATATATATATATATATATATATATATATTTACATATAAGTGTGTTGTTAGAAATTTGTTTAATAGGTTAGATAGTATGCCTGAAAAAGCCAAGTCAGGCTTTAAAAGGTGTCCGTGTGGACAAAAGATGTCCATTACTGATAACCATTCTTCCTGCGTCTACTGCCTTGGCCCTCTTCACTTGCAGGAAGTCTGTTCCATCTGTCATTCCTTCAGTGGGAAGGTCATGAAAGGCGCAGGAAGTTGGTGGACAGAGGGTTATTAAAACCCGAGTTTCAGGAGGCCCTGGATAAGGCTGAACAAGTGTCCAAGTCTTCGAAGAGGTCCATGTCTTCAAGAGTGTCGGAGCCTAAGTCCTCGGCTCCAAGCACCTCTTTTCAGATTCAGACACCGGCTCCAAAGACCTCGGGGTCGGGCGTCAAATGCTTATCACTGATTAAGACTCCGGTATTGGAGCCGGTATCAGAGGTACCACCGCCTTCAATCCTCGCTCGGTGACGGCTTCGACCCATTCTTCGAGGCCGCTTTCTGACTCCGACGTGGACCGAGTGGTACAGAAGCTAATGGAGAACTCGGCTCTGTCCAAATTAATAGAGGTTTCGTCCCAATTGGTTTCAAAACTCGAGGCTCTTCCCGCCCCCGAGACAAATCCTCCTCCGAGACCTGTCGAGTCGTCGGAGCCAGAGATTGAAGAGCCAATGATTGTAGAGCCCTCGGTGCCGAAGCCTCCAGTAGCGCTATCGGCACCGTTGACCTCGACACCTTCGGAACCAGCCAGGGGGTCTCGGAACCGACGATCTTTCCTAGGTTCCGGGGTGGACAGTCGAACCGAACTTTCGGTTCCGACTCTCCCCCTCGGGGCCTCGGCTCAGATCAGCTCGGATCCGTCCTCAGGGTTGGAGCCCGTGGTCCTGGGGAAACTACCGGCTTCTTATGGGATCCTCGAGCCGGGGCACCGGTGCCTTCGACATCATGAGGAAGGTCTTGTCTGAACAGACACATACATCATCGGCATCTTCTTCTCCTCCCCCATAGGGTCCGCGTTCTGCTTCTGTACCTTCGGCTCCTACCAAGCGTCGAGACCCAATGCCTCAACCAACCCCAGAGGGCACCCCTGGTACCTTGGATGCCTCCCCAGAAGCCCCCTCTGAGGATGTACCGAGGAAAAGATTGTGCAAGAGGAGGCACATTGATTCCCCACCGGAATCTCTGACATCTGATACCGATTTGGATGAAGCAGAAGGGTCCCCACAGTCCCCCTCTGAAGATGTCTCCTTTGCTGACATCTTGGAAATCTTGAAACAGAGGGGAGAGTGGCAGACCCTTACCCCTTCTGTAGACGAATTGGTATTGCTGAAGGCATTTGGGGCTCAACCTTCTACCTCCTGGGTGACCCCTCCCTTTGACGAACTCATGGACCTGATAGTGCGAAGGGCGTGGGAGACACCTGATACAGTGGAACCGGTCCCCTGCAGACCCAACAAGTATATCACGGCCCCTCAAGATAAAAGCTTTCTAACTAAAGGAGTGCCAGTGGATACTATGGTGGTGGCGGCAGCCACTAAAAAGGAAGTATCTGAATCATCTTCCTCTGTTCATCCTCCTAATAAGGATTCTAGGACGATGGACAGGTATGGGAAGCGCGTCTTTAGTTCTGCGACTTTTTCCATGCGATCGCTGAACTACCTTACGCACTTCACACATCTACAGAGAGATCTCCTCAAGGAACTGGGAGATACTCTCCAGGGCAATACAGATGCTGCTGTCTCTGAGAAAGTAACAGCACACCTTAACACCCTCAACTCCATAGTTAACTCGTCCATGAGTCTCATTTCATATGCAGCCGAAGGTTCGAGTAGGGCGGCAGCCTCAGCAATTGCTCTGAGAAGACCATCCTGGCTGCGTCTATGCTCCTTTGCGGAAGCCTTCAAGTCTTCCTTTGCTAACGCCCCTTTTGATGGTGTCTCACTGTTTGGTCCCAAAGTAAAGGAGACTCTCACTAGGTGCGAGCAAGAAGGGAAGACCCTGTCTGCCGTAGGGGTCCGTTTTTCCGTCCCATCTAGACCATACCCCAAAGGGCAAAGAGGCGGAAAAATGTGGTTCCAAAAGACTCAGGGATCCTTTCAACCCACACAGAGTGATGCCCCCTCCAAAGACAGAGGAGGGGAAAGAAATGGAAGATGCTGTCCAGGTGGCAGAGTGGGTCCGCAGAATCAGGGTGACAGAGATACGTTCTCTGGGAGGCCCTTTCAGCACTCCTGAGTGCCTGCTTGGCTGTCCTACTCTGGAGGCAGTCGGGGGTCATTTGGCTTTATACCCAGTGGCCTGGCTAAATCTTACATCGGATTCCTGGGTAAAAAGCATAGTTACCAGAGACTACACTATTCCATTTATAAAAATTCCACCTGCCCCCAAAAAGCTCCCAGATGTTCCACCCAGACTGCGAGACCAGGCAGCCATAGAAATAAAAAGGCTGCTCGAAAACAGTCATCCAACCAGTCCCGGCGGACCAGAAAGGATCCGGAACTTACTCAAGATTCTTTTTAGTTCCAAAGAAAACAGGGGACTGGAGGCCAATTTTGGACCTCAGCAGACTCAACACTTTCGTGAAAAAGGAAAAGTTCCGGATGGTCACGCTACAGTCGATCCTTCCTTTCCTACAGGACGGTGACTGGATGTGCTCTATAGATCTCAAAGACGCGTACTACCATATCAAAATGGCCAGAGCGTCCAGAGATCACCTGCACTTCCGGCTGGGAGCCAGTCACTTCCAGTTTCGTGCTCTGCCCTTTGGCCTCACCTCAGCCCCCAGGGTGTTCACCAAATGCATGGCAGTAGTAGCGTCTCACCTGAGACAAATGGGATTCCGAGTGTTTCCTTACCTAGACGACTGGCTCCTGTCCACCACCACCGAGTATCATCTTGTGCAAGCCAGGGATTACACCAACAACCTTTGCTCCTCTCTGGGCATCACGGTCAATTTTGGAAAATCTATCTCATCGCCATCACAGCGTATCTCATTTATAGGGGCAGAGTTAGACACTTCCCTGGTTTGAATCAATTTCCCCCCACTAAGAGTATCAGCCCTCAGAAATCAAATTTCTATCCTTCTTCAGAGCAAGAGAGTCCCTGCTCAACAAGTCTTGAGAGTACTAGGAATGATGGCAGCCGCTCTTATCATAGTTCCCCTAGGCAAGATGCACATGAGGATCCTTCAATGGATGCTATTCGCTCAGTGGTCATACCTACAGCTTCTACTATCTCACGAGATCTTAATCACGAACTCGTGCAAACGAGATCTCCTATGGTAGATGCACAGTCAGGGCCTAACAGTAGGCCGACCGTTTGTGTTGCCCAGTCCTATAGCTACTTTAACCACGGACGCTTCCCTGATAGGGTGGGGGGGGGGCTTTTTCAGGGCAGAACAGTCCAAGGTCAATGGTCCAACTTGGAGTACAACCTGCACATCAATGTCCTAGAGCTAAGGGTAGTGTTTCTTGCATTGCTACACTTTCACAAGTTCTTGCCTCTGGGAACAGTGACAGTTGAGACGGACAACATGTCAGTAGTTTGGTACATAAATAAACAAGGAGGAACCAGGACTTATCCATTGTGCAGAGAGGCCCTCAGGATTTGGCAATGGGCGGTGTCTACTGGATGCTTTCTGATAGCAATGCACATCCCGGGGGCATCCAACGTCATTGCGGACAGGTTGAGCAGAGCCATCCTGTTAACCCACGAGTGGTGCCTCAAATCTCAAGTCGCGGAAAAGATTTTCCACAGATGGGGCCAGCCTTGCTGTGACCTATTTGCATCCCCATTGAATGCCAAATGCAGACGCTACTTTGCCCTACTACCCCCCCCCAGGGGGTGCCCCCAAGGACGCACTTGTGCACGATTGGCCCCAGGTCTCCTTTATGCTTTTCCCCCTGTTCCACTAATTACCAAATTCATGCAGAAAGCCAAACGTCTGGAAAGGACCATAATTTTGATAGCCCCATTCTGGCCTCGACAAATCTGGTTCCCCTTCCTTCAAACCCATCAGGTGGAGGAACTGTGGATTCTGGACCCAGTGCCAGATCTGTTGACGCACTCGTCGGGAGTTCCTCACACATCTCTCACGTCCCTCAAACTGACAGCTTGGCTGCTCCGCTTCCCATCTTAGCCAGGTCAGATTTATTGTCCCCTGCAGTACAACACATAATTGTATCTTCCCACAAGCCGTCCACAAGGAAGCTATACAACAGCAAATGGAAACGTTTTGCGTACTGGGCCTTGCTGCAGGGTATAGATCCGTCAGGGGCTCCAGTACATAAGATATTAGAGTTTCTTTCAACACTTTTCATGAAGGAGCATCGACTTCCACGATAAGGGTACAACTTGCGGCTATATCTAATTTTCATGTTGGCCAGGGAGATAGTTCCCTCATGCCTCACAGACTTTGCAAAGCCTTTATGAAAGGTACCTTTCACCTCCGTCCCACCTTTCGTAGTCCAGTGGCCCCATGGAATCTTAACCTGATGTTATTACAGCTCATGTTGCCCCCATTTGAACCAGCCGCCACAACCCTTCTAAAATTTTTATTGTGGAAGACACTTTTTCTGGTTGCCATCACTTCCGCCCGGAGGGTTTCAGAGTTGCAAGCGTTATCTGTCCGGCCCCCATATATGATATTTCGGCCAGAGAGGGTAACATTTCACACCAATCCGTCCTTCCTTCCAAAGATTTGTTCAGTCCAAAATATTAATCAATCGATTGAACTACCCACCTTCTTCAAAAATCACTCCAGTAAGTTGGAATACATGCACAAATTAGACGTCCACAGTCAGCTGAGATTTTACTTAGACAGGACGAAGGAATACAGAAAGTCAGACCAACTGTTTGTATCATATGCTGACCAAAGGAAGGGAAAGGCGGTAACAAAAGATGTTCTTCGTCTCACATTGCTGCAGTCATAACCTGTGGGTAGTCCGCTGTCCTCGGTCGGCCCGAATACCAAAGAGTTAGGCTGGCGTCGGTCATGGTCGCCCAGATCTGACGTCAGTACGTAGTAGTACTTAAGCGCATGACCGACGCCATATCCTCAGTCTTTCTTGCCGCGTGGTCCGAAGCAGAAGCAGCGTTTGCAAGTGCCGTTCGGCGTTCTGAAATTTTCATTTATCGAGTTTCAGACCGAAGACCAAGTTGGGCTAAGTACCCGTTAGAAATTTTTGTCTTTTCTTGCCTCAGTTATCCAGATGTCAGAAAAGGTTAATAATTGTATTTCTTGTGGGAAACAGATACCTCATAGGGACTATCATTCTCTCTGTATTCCTTGCTTGGGGCCTGAACACGACGTAGTAGGGTGTCGCTTTTGTGCTAGATTTAATAAGCGCACCATTAAACGAAGATTAGACTGTGCCAGGCTTGTTTTCGGTAAGCGGTGTAACTATAACATGCCGTCGGATCCTCCGACGCCCGCTACCGCTAAAAAACGTAAAGATAAATCTTTGAGGTCTAAACCGGATGAGTCGTCCGTTGCGGACGCCGGTTCTATGGAACCTCCGGTTGAACCTATGGATCCGGCCGAGGCCTCGGCTGAATCCCAGGGGGAACCTTTACTTTTGCAGGAGTTGGCCTCTCAGGAGTTAGGCCAGGCCGAGGGTGCTTCTCAGGTATCTGTAGTTCCATCCTTACAAAAGGTTATTAGGCCTTCTACATCAGTGTCTAAAGGCCATGCTAAGGCTAAGCCTTGTCTTACTGGCCCTGGCCATAGTCCTAGCTCTTCAGCCTCTGTTCCTAAAAAACATATGTTGAAAATGGCAGAGGACTTGATTACTTTGATCAGGGGTTCTATGCCCCCCCCCCAGAGAAGAGGCCTAGGGTGGAGGCAGATTTAGAGGGAATGGAGCATTCTTCAGACTACTCTGAGTCCTCAGCTGAAGATATTCAGGATTTCCCTCCCTATTCAGATTCGGATGCAGAGGATTCCTGTCCTTCTGCTTCTCCTCCAGAGGATTTTTCCTTTTCTGAAACTTTACATTCCATGAGGGAACATTTCAAGTGGGAAGGTCAGGATTTTTCAGATTCTCGTAAAAGGCTTAGGGAATTTTTGTTTTTGCCACAACATAGGCCTTTGGCTATTCCCCCTGTCTTAGATGTTGTTCAGGATGTTTTTTCTGAAGCTTCCCTTAATCCTGATTCTTTACCCCCTGCCCCTGTCAAGCCAGACAGATATTACAGAGTTCCAGAAGCACATAAATATTTGTACAAGAGTCCTAGAGCTGACCCGGAAACTATTATTCAAGGGCCGAAGGGTGTCAGGGCTTCTGTGGTTAAGAATCCAGTTCCTTTGGATAAAGATTCTAGAGTGTTGGATAGGTGGGGGAAAAAAGTGTACACCTCCTCTACATTAGCTATGAGGGCTTTAAATTGCCAGTTTCATATGCTGAAGTATCAGAACTTTTTGTTAGGCCAATTGAAAGCTAAGGTGGATGCTTTATCTGAGGGTATAGAGTGTAAGGAATTGCAGGAGTTGGTTCATGCATCAGATCAAGTTGGAAAACATTCCTTGCAGTGTGGTTTCGATGCTCTTCAGGCTTCATCCAGGGTGGCTGCTACAGGTTCAGTTATTCGTAGACATGCATGGCTTAAGGATCAAAATTTGTCAGAGCATGTTAAAGCTCGGATTTTGGATGCTCCTCTTCAATCAGAAGTTCTTTTTGGTTCTTCTGTGGAGTCCGTTTTGAAAAAGATGGAAGATAAGGCTAAGTCTATGCAGACGGTCAAGGAGTTTTTGCAGGTGCAGCCCCCTAAATTTAGCAGGAATTGGCCTGCTAGAGGATGGTCCTACCCTTCTTCGGATTATCAGTCTAAAGGCAGGTCTAGACGTGGTAGAGGCAGGGCTCACGCTCAGGGTTCTTTCAGACCTAGGAATTGGAGTTCTCCTGCACAGTCTTCTGGTGAGGGCAGGGGTCAGCTCTTTCGTAAACAGACCCAATGACCTGTATCTTCAGCTGCCAGATCCTTCTTTTCTGGCAGCTCCTCTAGGAGGAAAGTTGGCACTTTTCAAAGAAAACTGGCATTTGGTCACCCAGGACAAATGGGTGTTGGAAATAATAAATCAAGGGTACAAGTTTTATTTTCGCACTTTTCCTCCTTTCAAAGGCATGCCGGATGTGCCTCCTCAGCAAAGGCGGGAGGCTCAGGAGCAAATTTCTTTGCTTTTGCAGATGGGGGCCATCCAGGTGGTACCTCCGTCAGAAGTAGGCCTAGGGTTTTATTCCCGTATTTTCCTAGTGCCAAAGAAAGGAAACACTTGGAGGCCAATTCTGGATTTGTCCATTCTCAATACCTACCTAGACATTCCAAAGTTCAAGATGTTAACATTACAACAACTTCTACCTATGCTAGGCAAAGATCACTGGATGGTAACCCTGGATCTCAAAGAGGCCTATCTTCACATTCCTATCAGGCCCAGCTGCAGGAAATTCCTGCGATTTCAGGCTGGTACTTCTCATTATCAGTTCTCTGCATTGCCCTTTGGTTTATCTACTGCGCCCAGGGTGTTCACAAAAGTTCTGGCTCCTGTAATTGCTTTCTTCAGACAGAGGGGAATACAAATTTATCCTTATCTGGACGATTGCCTGATTCTTGCTCAAGACAAAGACAAGCTACTTCAACATCTACAGTATGTAATGGCAGTTTTAAGGTGCCTAGGGTATTCTGTGAACGAAATAAAGTCCAGTCTAGTACCCTCTCAGGACATGTGCTTTCTGGGTGTGAGACTGAATACAGCTTCTCAGATGGCTTTTCTGACCCCGGACAAAGAACTCTTCACCTATACTTCCAGCAATTATCAGTACTGTCCAGGCTGACTGCAAGGACAGTCCTTCAAGCCTTGGGGTTCATGGCATCTTGCATTCTAGTACTTCCCAATGCCAAACTGCATATGAGGAAGCTACAATGGTATCTCAAAAGTGTATGGACTCAACACTGCCACAAGTTGGACACTGTCATTCGGATAATACCTTGCATCCAGAAGGAATTCTTGTGGTGGGCTCAGGAATGTCACCTAAACAAGGGACTCTCTGTGACCCGACAAGAGGCGAGTCAGATCATAACGACGGATGCCTCAGACTTGGCTTGGGGAGCACACTTCAATGGGAAATGGATTCAAGACACGTGGCCTCCCAGACTACTACATTTGCATATCAACATGAAGGAGATGTTAGCAGTCCAATTTGCCCTGCTGGCCTTCAAGGACCTACTTCAGCCAGGACAGGTGTTGATTCGAACAGACAACACAACAGTTATGTGGTACATCAACAAGCAGGGGGGAACCCATTCTTACCCTCTTTGCAGACAAGCAATGATATTGTGGGAGACTACTCTGAGTTTGCGCATCAATCTTCAAGCACGGTTTCTGCCAGGAGCACAGAACTCCCTAGCAGATGGATTGAGCAGACAAATTGTGGATCCCCACGAGTGGAAATTGGATCCTCAGGTTTTCCAACAGTTGACAGTGGCTTGGGGAACTCCAGACATAGAACTGTTCGCTTCTCCACTCAATTTCCAACTGCCAAAATTTTGCACAAAGATGTTTCACCCAAAAGCTTGGAAAGTGGATGCTCTATCTTTCAGTTGGAACAACCTTCACGTCTATGCTTTCCCTCCTCTGCCTCTCCTTCCCAAGGTACTCTTGAAAGTCAGGCGGGACAAGCCTTGCATGATTCTAATAGCACCAGTTTGGCCACGTCAACCTGGTATCCTCTGCTGAGGAGTTTAATTCAGGAGCCTCCTTGGCCTTTGCCACAGATTCCTCACTTGTTGTCCCAGTCAAGCAATCAGGGTGCAGTCCCTGCATCTAACAGCCTGGCGTATTCTGTTTTAGAGCCTGTGGGGTCTCATCTTCCTCAACAGGTTTTGGATGTCATTTTGGAAGCCAGGCGGCCTAGTACTAGAAAAGTTTATGCTGATAAATGGAGGAGATTTTTTCTTTGGAGCACAGCAAAGGGCTTTGATGTCTCAGTACCTAATTTGAATTTTACACTACAGTACCTTACTGAATTACTAGACAAGGGTTTGTCATTTTCCTCTGTGAAGGTTCATGCTGCAGCCATTTCTGCTCACTATGATTGTGACCCTCCTTTATTTTCTCATCCGTTGTTTAAGCAATTTCTCAGAGGGGCAAAAAATATAAGACCCCCACGTAGAGCTCCTACTCCTTCCTGGGATCTCAATTTTGTGTTGGAGAAGCTTAATTTACCTCCTTTTGAACCTGCAGCTACGTCTGAGTTGAAATTTTTGTCTTGGAAGACTGCTTTTTTGTTGGCCATTACTTCTGCTAGGAGGGTATCTGAATTGCAGGCTCTCATGGCAGTTGAACCCTTTCTGATATTCCATAAGGATAGGGTGTCTTTGCGTACTAACCCTACTTTTATGCCTAAAGTGATTTCTAATGTGGCCCTGAACCAGTCTATTCATTTGCCTACTTTTTATGCTGATCCCCAAAATAAGGGGGAAAAAGTCTTACATTCTTTGGACATTCACAGGCAGCTACGTTATTATTTGAGCAGAACTAAAGAGTTCAGGCAGACTCAACAGTTATTTATTTCTTTTGCTTTGGGTTCACAAGGGAAAGCTGTTTCAAAGCAAACTATTTCTAAGTGGATTGGTCATTTTATTGCTTTTTGTTATTCCCATCATGGGAAGAATGTTCCTGCTGGAATCAGACCTCATTCCACTAGGGCTACTGCCACATCCACTGCCTTTTTGAGGGGGGTAGCTACTAAGGATATTTTGGAGGCAGCTACTTGGAGTTCAGTACACACTTTTACTAAGCATTACCATCTCCCTCTTTATTCCAAGTCTAGGGCTGGGTTTGCCACTGCAGTTTTACAGGGCATATTAGCAGCTCCTAATGCTTTTTAGTTTGCCAGCCTCCCTTTTCCTTTGCTTTGGGATTCTACCCACAGGTTATGACTGCAGCAATGTGAGACGAAGAACATAGTACAGTTTTGTACCTACCATAAATGTAGATGTTCGAGGATCCACATTGCTGCAGTCCTATTTTCCCTCCCTCCTTCCCCTCTATAGTTTGGGGTTGCTGCCTTTTCTTTGGGATAATTTTTATTTTCTCACTGGTGATTGTTGGGTATGTACTATTTTGGCTCTGGCCTTTCCTTTTTTTAGGCCTTCTGACATCTGGGGCAAGAAAGACTGAGGATATGGCGTCGGTCATGCGCTTAAGTACTACTACGTACTGACGTCAGATCTGGGTGACCATGACCGATGCCAGCCTAACTCTTTGGTATTCGGGCCGACCGAGGACAGCGGACTACCCACAGGTTATGACTGCAGCAATGTGGATCCTCGATCATCTACATTTATGGTAGGTACAAAACTGTACTTTACTTTATCCAAATGGCTCTCAGACTGTATAAATTTTGTATATTCAGAATCAAAGCAACAACTCCCCTTTAAACCCAAGGCTCATTCTACGAGGGTGATTGCTACTTCCTTAGCCCATGCCGCCCGCTTGCCATTAGATACCATTTGTGCGGCGGCAACTTGGGCGAAACCACATACTTTCATCGCTCACTACAAATTAGACAAAAACTCCAGAGACAGGGCGACGTTTGGTTCCACTGTTCTCAGGAATGTTCTCCCGTGAGCCACCTAGGATAAAGGAGCTAGGGACGCTACCCGTGTGTGTAAGAACAAACGGCGAGATCGAACAATTTCACATAAAGAAGTTATGTTCTTACCATAACGTTCCATGTGAATTGTTCATCTCGCCTTTGTTCTTACATTCCCCCCCTCCATCCCCCGTCCTGCGTTCTGGAAGAACGGGTACGACTGGATTCGAGTTCAGTCTTCTCTAGATATTGTTATTCTTGACCTTCCTAGTGTACATCAGGAATGGCATCTTTTCTCTTCTATTGATGACAGAGTATCAGACAGTATGGTTGCGTTTTTTTCTAGGCGCTTAAGGCGCAGTAACTACTGGGATTCTTCTGGTGTTAGCAAACTAGATCTGAGGGTTAGCACAGGAGGATCATGGGATAGAACTGTGCCTCGAGCTTTCTCGAAGATGCTGAGCTGGTGATGTGGCCAACTCGGAGCCGAGGATCGGCTCCGAACCCGTGTGTAAGAACAAAGGCGAGATGAACAATTCACATGGAACGTTATGGTAAGAACATAACTTCTTTTTTGCTTGATACCAGGTGGCATGTTTGTAGTCAGAAGTAGGAATTACTGATTTTGGAAAATGAGTGGAAAGCAAGGCCGGATAAAGCTGGGCATCAGAGGATACGCCTAAAACAGAGTAAGTGCATAAATAAAAAAAACAGGGTAGACATTTAGTGAATGGAAAGTGCAGGTGCCACCTGGGATTTGGACAGTAGAGAAAAATAAAAGTAAAAAATGGGGGAATAAATGCCCTTAAAAATACTTTTGTAGTCCTGCAAGAGAGACATTTGGAAGCACAGGAACATTGTAAACTGGAAAGAAAGAGATACAGGATGATGGCGATGTTTACCTACACTGGTGCCGAAAGAAGTGGAGTTGTAGTGCTAGCTCAGGATACGGTAAACTTCTTCACTAACCCCCCTATCCTTTCCAGTCAAGCTTACTCCAATTTGCAAATGACACATTCACTGTTGGATTCAGTCAGACGACATTCATGTAAGCCACCCTTTTGTTTTACTTCCTTTATGGCTACAGTGACCATGGATGCTTCCCAACTGGGGGCATTTCTTGGGAAGGATGGTCCAAGGCATGTTGGTCCCACCAAGAGACCAATGTACATATCAGTGTACTAGAGATGAGAGCAGTTCTACTCACATTGCAGGCATTTCAAGATGCTCTTCCTCTAGGGATTATTGCAATTCAGACCCAACAGCATGTCTGTGGCCTGATAATCAACAAACAAGGAGCAACCTAATAGCAACCTAATCTTGTCCCCTCTGGAGAGGGTGTGGGAATGGGTGACCTCATCAGACACTTTCTAAATGCAATGTACATGCTGGGGAAAACCAGCATGTTAGTGGAAAAACTAAGCAAATCCATCCTGATGCCTCACTAGTGGTCTCTTAATCTGTGACCAAAAGGATCTTCTGAAATTGTGACCAACCTTGCTGCAACCTTTACGTTTCCCCACAACAGCAAGTAGAGCAGGTACTTTGCTGTTTTCCCCCCTCAGGAGGGAGTCACCAAAAGATGCGCTCTAGTCCATGTCTGACCCTCTAGTCTTCTTTATGCTTATCCCCCTCTTCCTTTGATTCCCAAATTTCTGCAAAAAGCAAGTAGG
Source organism: Protopterus annectens (assembly GCF_019279795.1). NCBI lineage: Eukaryota > Metazoa > Chordata > Ceratodontiformes > Protopteridae > Protopterus > Protopterus annectens. The sequence goes on from NC_056741.1 coordinate 1,108,257,027, forward strand.
CTGAAGACTTCAGTCATCCTCATTGCCCCATTCTAGCCTTAACCGGTATGGTTCCCATTCTTATGATCTCACCTTCGTTATCCTCCATGGATACTGGAGCCAGCACCAGATCTGCTGTCTCATCTATCAGGAATCCAACATCCCAGTATCCAGGCCCTCAGGCTAACCACATGCTTTGTCCATTTCCTTTAATGGTTAGCCCAGACTCTCTTCTCCTGTATGCACCATTGTTTTAGCCACTCGAAAATAATCTACTAAGAAAGTTTACAAGAGCAATTGGGAAAGCTTCTCCCTTTGGGGTTTGAATAATGAGCTTGACCACAATCTCTGCTCCAGTTTCTGTAGTACTTCAGTTTTTAGCGATCTTTTAAAAAATGAGCTAGTTTCTCTACGGTTATAATACTGTTAGCAGCTATTTCTAATTTTCACACAGGAGACAGAAATTATTCCTTGGCTTCGTCCAAATTGAGCAAAGCATTCCTAAAGGGTATTTTTTCTCAGACCACTAATAAAGGATCCTTTACCTCCCTGGGATCTTACATTTGTACTACAAGGTCTAACTCAGAAACCTTTTGAACCTTCAGCTAAACCTGATTTAAAATTCCTTTCATGTTAAACAGTCTTTTTAGTAGCCGTTACTTTGGCAGAGGATGTCTAAACTCCAGGCTCTTTCCTCAAAAACTCCATACATCATTTTCCATAAAGACAGGGTTACCTTATGGACAAACCCTTCTTTTTTTACCTAAAGTGTCTTCTGAAAATAACATTAATCAATCCATTCATTTACCAGTCTTCTTTCCAAATTTTTTGAATAAATAAAAGTACATGCTTCATCTCCTTGATTTATACAGACAATTTTGTTTTTATCTTCACAAGACAAAACAAATCAGGAAATCAGATCAACTTTTTGACTCTTTTTCACCAAAACAACTGGGATGTCCAGTTTCTCAAGTCACTTAGCCAAATGGATTACAGATTGTATTTCTTTAATCTAATTTTAACAAGGCATGACCTTACCCAAACCTTCCAAGGCACACTCAACCAGCTCAATGGCTGCTTCATCTGCTTTTTGGTCAAGAACGTCTATTGGTGGCATTTGTGCTGCAGCCACATGGTCCTGTGAAAAAGACTGGATGCTGTTTAGTGATGCAAACTAAAGGTAAATAAATTGGGTCAATGACTTTACCTGGTTAGGAGAGCTCCCTTGTGTGAGGTGGGAAGGGCTTGTAAAGCCCAAAGAAAGAGGAGGCTTGGGGGTGTCACGTGTACAAGGGAACATTAGAGTGGTTCAGATGGTGTGTGTAGTCAAACTTCAGTTACCTGCATGTAACGTGATCTGGAAGAGGATGATTCTGGAGACAAATGGTTAAGGAGGATATATTTTTGTGGCATGTGTGGAAGGAAAGCAGATGTAGTTGCTCCCCTTTACTATATGTGGTTTGTCAACTGCTGAGCAGAATATTCCAGGCTAATCCCTAGAAGGAGTGGAAAAAGTATATTTGACAATATACAGTGATGGGCCCAGTTTATAACTCAGATTAAATTCTGAGATTATTTAATTGAAATAGGAAAGGTGGTGGAATGTGAGGTAACTCAAGATAAGTTTGCTCTCCCATGTGGAGTTTGTATATCCTACATTGCAATAATGTAGGATCTGGCAAGGGTAGCATGATCAAAAACAGATCCAAAGAAGGTGCCACGACTGGGGAGATGGATTTTGGACATGAGAATTCAAGGTAGAGTTGAGAGACACTTGATGTTTAATATCTGTAAACTGTTGGCAGATAAACAACTAGCTGTGGCATTCAGGAGGAATGAGCTGAAATGCTGGGAAAGCGTTAATAGATAAGACATTTTTAGAAACTGGGAAAGAGTGCAATTTATGTAGACAAGCCACTGTGGAAAGGAAGTTCAGAATATTCACCTGGAAATGCTTGCACAAATATGTTTATACAATGGTATACAAAGAATGTTTCCAATAGTGGAGGACACATTTTGGAGATGTGAGAGAGGGGACAGAGGAGACTGACTTCATGATTTTTGGTGTTATAAGATACTTTCAGAATGGGAAAAAAGGCTGGAGAACAGATGATAGCAGCTGTACCGTTAAGTCAGGTAAGGCTTGTGGACGATGTTATGATGAGAGGAATAAACTTACTTGAAGAAGGAGGGGAAGATCTATAACATCTTGTATGGATAATAGCAACAACAGCAAAAAATGCAATATCCAAAAACTGGAAATCTAAGATCACTGCAGCTATCAATGAGGTGGTAGCCTTGGTGAAAGACATAAGGTTGGAGGAAGAACATGTTAAAGAAGTACAAGCAGAAATTTGCAAGGATGTGGCTTTGATGGGTCAAATACTTTGAGCAAAGTATATGATGACCATGGGATTACAGGCATTATATTGTTAAAAGATGTAGTTTGCGATGAGCAAATATTTTTTCGTTTGCAAGGATGGAGTTTAGCTGTCTTTGGGGATTTTCTTTGCAAAGATATGCTGTGGTGGACAGCAAGCAGCTTGACTCTGTTTTTGCAATTAGACGCACAATAGGATGCTTTTCTGTAAAAGTCAGTTCTGCTAATAGATGTGCTTTCATGAATATAGAGACTTGGACAGTGAAACATTAGGTAAAAAGATGTAATTTACCTGAAAAGACAAAGGGAACAGTACATTGGTTAAGAAAAAAAAGTTATAAGAAGGCATAACAGAAGAATGTTTTTGAACTATCAGTGTTAAAAAAAAAAAAAGATGCAATCTGAATATGTCAATTGACAGTTAATAGTAATAAAGTAGTGGTGCATTAAAAGAAAATAAAAGTTGATTCAATGTCCAACAGAAGTAGCTGCAGAACATAAAGAAGACTGAAAGAGCATGATTCTGTAAAGTTCATTCAAATTTTTACTCGCCTAGTGACAAAGGTAACCTCCCTTACCAACGTTCTTCTGTAAAACCATGAAAAAGTGTTCAGCAGATAGTCTGCCACTATTCTTCCTGCGAACTGTGAGATCCTACTGTACTGTTTTCTGAGGAGGGCGAATATACTTCCCAGGTCTTGTAATTGCATCTTCAGGTTCATTGAAAGTTACTACGCCTTCTAGCAAACTTAAATGAGAGGGATGTAGTCGTTTAAATTTGAATTTACCTTGTCTACAAAATTTAATAGCAAGATAAATGCTGGCCTCTCTTTCCTCATAATAACTGAATAATCCTGGTCAAAAAGAACCCATTTGCTTTCTGCATATGCATCTTTATGAGGAAGTTAAAGTGCTGATAAAACTTTTATATAGAATTTCTTATACTTACAGCAATAAATCTAGACATCTTAACTCTGGGATACTGATAAAAATGTGGTGTGTTGTTTCTATTCATAACTTCTCTGGGAAAATTCCTGTTCATTTTTTAGTTGGAGACCTCCTTGCAGTCAAGAATTGCATTAAAGTGGATATTCTGCCGTCAGCGTCTATGCTTGGTATCCAAAATCGTGTTCATAAGAAACTACTAGGCTAGCTGCCCTTGTAGGCCTTTTTTAAGCCTAGCCAATTTCTCTGTAGTTGTGAGAATCAAAGCACCTTGTGTGTCAGTGAGGTAAACTCCTCAACCATTATGCCAGTAATATCGCTTATATGTCCTTTGTCAGAGTCTCCATAGCAATAATATGGTGTGCATATTGCTCCATGGTAACCTGCAGCTGATCTGAATGCACATTGTTGGTGTGTTCTGTCTCTGTTATGGAAAGTTGTGATTTCTTAATGAAACTAATTTCCATTTTATTATAACATGTTCAAGTGTAATAATATCTAGCCTCTCCAGAGGACATTTATTTTGATTAGGTCTATTGTTGCTGCCTTCTGTTAATGCACCCGTAACAGTCGAGATGAATTTTCTAGTTTTTCTCTTCCTCCTCTTCCATTTCATAATAAAATATCACTCATAAAATCATTAACTCTTTTGATATACCAATGTTGATCTTTTTATTTGGTTAATTCTTTTTGCCCCCACACCTGCTGACCGTCAAGCCTCCACCAGATGGATTAGACCCCATTCATTCCCTTGTGGTGGGGTCATCCCAACATCCACAAGGATGAGAGCTATCCAAAAGAGAAGTTGCAACAGCTGCCATGAGGGATTCTTGTAATCTTCACTGGTATCCCAAATGTGAGGACATTTCTATATGCCCTTAACTCTTATTAAGCAGTTGGGGGGGGGGGGGTGACGCATTACTCGGCCCACTATATTTTTCCCTGAGAAGATACATGATTCTATTTATTTGGTCAGTCGATGAAAGCAATCAAATGTTTGGTACACCACCCTCTCACTCGCAGACCTTCTGTACTACTCCCTTTCGAATTCTTAAGGTTACATGCAGCTTAATTCCACTCTCCCAAAGGATGGAAATCTCATCCTTGCAACCAACTTTGTGAAGTACCCATGTCAAGTAACCATAGTCAGATCATCTAGACCATAGTCAAGACTTTTATCACACTATATCAGTGAAGCTGGCTTCAAAATGGATGCTTTAACAAGATTAGTATGTTTTAGCAACTTTAAATCACTTATCACAGTCAGAGCTCTGATTTCAGGTTTCCCTGTGCTTTGATCCTGACCAGTAGTCTGGCCTAGTCATTCCTGTGGATAGATGGAAGAGAGTTGGGGATTCATTGATTAGGCAGCCAGTCATACCTGACCACCATTCTTATTTTTGTCCTGCCTCCTGTATTAGAAATGAAAGTTGTTTTTTTTTTTTTAGGGGGGGGGGGATTCAGTTTGCAGTGATCAAATTGCATAAATGCCATGCATATGCTTTTATGCAGGCACCTACCCGATGCACCTGCGCCTAACTCATTTCCCGTAGGGTCTGGTTATTGCTGTAAGTTTTGGTCTCCAGCAGGGAACACATTGAGTCAGAAATGTCACTGTTTCATTGGTAAAAAAAGAGCTTATATTAGGTGCTCAGTTTTCCCTGCTGTACCTTAGTCTCTTGCCTTTCTGGCCATCATTTAAGTCAGGGTTAGCAGTGGCAGGCAGGCACACTACCTGTGCACCAGTCTTCCAGCTCATCTTCCTGTTCTCTGTTGATTTGTTGTGTTTTTGTGTATCTCAGTATTTCCCCTTTGCATTTCTTAATTTAGTATGTGATTTACAGATTGAGTTCATCTAATACAGTCATTTCATGTCCATTTCCACCTTGCTATTGCTGCTTTTTCCCTTTTGATTGTGTATTCTTGTGGCTATGTTGTTTCCGAGCTGTATTACTTTGCACCTAACCATCAGAGGCATAGTGATGAGTAACTGTTTCCCTTGACGTTTTTCTTGTGACAAAGGTGTTTGAAGTTTTCACTGAACTCTCCCATACTGTTTTTGCACCACACAGTAATGTATAAAAGTGCATGCTTTTTCTTTTAAGCTTTACGCAGTGTTACTTTCAAAGGCAGTAGAAAATAATAGCTTAATTAATGAATGTTCCAGTATCAAGCAGTTATACTTTAGAGTAGTTTACATATGATTTGCCTCTTGTGTTGTGCTTTCTGCCTTGTTTTGATAACACAACAGTTAGTTACATTTATTTTACTTTCATTTTTATGAAAGAGAATCAACTTTGCATTCCCCTTTAGCATTCAGATTCATTGCCGTTGTTTGTGCCAGGTGATTTTATATTCTGAGTTGGTGACTGACCAGGTATATTCTGAAAGGCATCTTAGCCACCACCCTAAGCCAGAAATCGTACAACTTTCCTCCACCTTAACTTCTCAAAAATTTCACAGTCACCATCCCTGTGATTGACTACAGCATATCTGCTCACTGGTTTGATGCAGCCTTCCACTCTACTGCACGTGTAGTCACAAAGTGAATCTGAATGATTGCGTGCACTGCAAGTATTGGACATAAACTTATTAATTGCTGAGCAGTAAGTGGCTATAGTAAAATACAATTAGTAAGTGAGCGTATTTTTTACATCCCTGCATGCTGTACAGCCCAGCAGTCTGCTTTTCAAATACCCGATGACTACACTGGTGCCACTCAGTGCACTGTTTGCTAGTCTCAAAAGTACACCCTTCCTGTGACTTGCTGAAACATTTATTCATTGTGTCACTGATTCTTCCTTTACTCTTGGGATTCTGCAGTAAATCCCAACAGGCACCATTGACTTGTCCCCTTTATTTGTTGACTAGATAAACGAACTAGCCCTTTTCAGCAGTGGCCTGGGCTATGTGGGCAAAGATATGTATAACATATTTTATCTTATTTCTTTTAATTTAGGTGCAGGAAAATTAAGTGCTTAATTTGCAGCACATAGAAAGTATAGAAGTATACAACAGAAGTTGTTCAGAAGTGAGTCCGCCAAAAGTTATATTTAGGGTTAGTCATGCAGCATGTTTGTGAAAGGTAGTTAGATGAGAAGAAGCTGCTTACAGTGAACACATGCACCCAAGATCAGAACTGAAGAATGTAACTTTAGAAGATGACGCTGAAACATTAACCACTGAACCACCATGCTCCCCAATACTGTAGTTTAAGGATTTTCTTCTAAACTGTCTCCTGTAAGAGGACAGATGTCGCCACCACAGTTCATAGTACTCTTGTTGATTTTACTTGCTATCACTTTCGATTCTTTTTGTAACAGCCACGGTTTTATAGTTATTACATGTTCCTGTTTTTTTTTTTTTTCATTTTCTCCTTTTATATTTGTTTATTCACTAATTCCCACAAAAGTGAAAGAAACACAATGTTTCACTTTCATGTACAGGTTGAAAAATTTTTAATTGTGCTTTTACCCCAATCTGTTCGGTGTCACTGTAATTTTGTTGCACAACAGAAGTGTGGCTTAGTTGGTTAGGGAAACAACCTGATGTTCTTCATGTTGTACTGTTGCAGTCATCACATTTGGGTTATCCCTGCCAGGGTAGCCCTCGGCCGGCCCGAATACCAGAGGCTTAGTATTTCTGCGTCGGTTGCTGTCGCTTCAGGACTGACGTCAGGTTGTCAGTAGTATAAATTAAGGCAGCCGACGCCATTACATCAGTCTTTCTTGCCATGGAGCACAAAGCAGAAGCAGTTCGCATGAGTGCCGGTTGGCCACTACCTGAGTTTTGGTTACCAAATTGAAGCTGAAGTCTTCTAAAGCTAAGTAGCCCGTTGGGAATCCTTCTTTCTTGCACTAACCGATGTCAGAAAAAGTTAATAATTGTCTCGACTGTGAAAAGAAAATACCACACCGAGACTTTCATTCTTACTGCATCACTTATTTAGGCCCAGACCATGACATCCCCTGTTGTTGCTTCTGTGCTTTCTTCAACGCCAGAACTATCCATCTTCTGGCCCTTATTATAGCTAGATATTTTCGCTTACAGTCCTTGAATTCCGATATGGCTTCGGTAAGCCATCCGACAGCAGATCTTCTGAAAAAACATAAAGTTAAAGACAGAGATAGAGAGAGCACAGATCCAAACCTACCGAAGATGCTTCCGTTAAGCTTGTAGTCAGTTCTCCGGTCCTCAGTGAAGTGCTTTTGCAGCCCCTGATGCCCGCTTCTTTGGAATCGCAGGCCACTACCGAGACCCTTTTGGAGTCCGGTATGCTGCAGAACTCTTCTTCGACTAAGGATCCTGCAGTCTGTACCTTGGATAGGTCCGGAGCTGCTGAGCAGGCCCCGGCTACTGAGGAAGTCCTTCACACTACAGATTCTCGACACAAACCGACATTTTCTTTCGCGACTACCATTCTTTTGAAAACTACAGAGTTTCTTAGGCCCAGGGTACGAACCGCACCCAAGAAACCAACGACCCAATCTCAGGCACCTGCTTCCTTGCCTCAGTCTCAAATGCTTAAAATGGCGGAAAATCTTATCATGCTGGTCAGGGGAAGCCAAGCTATCCCCTCCAAAAGGAAAAGAGATTTGTTCCCTGTAGTTTTGTCTGAACAAGAGTCAGATGACTCTGATGCATCTGAGTATGAAGACATGCCACCCCTCTCTACTTATGAGGTTTCTGATGCAGAGGATTCCATCCCTTCAGCCACTCCCTCCAGGGGATTTTTCCTTTGGGGAAACCCTTCATACCTTAAGAGAGCATTTCCAATGGGAGAGTCAAGACTACCCTCAGTCTAAAAAGCGACTCAGGGAATTCTTAGATCTTCCACAGCACAGACCCTTGGCCATGCCCCCAGTCCTGGATGTTGTGGAGGATGTTTTCCTGGAATCCAGCTTGACTCCTGACACCCAGTAAACCAGACAGGTACTATAGAGTCCCTGACTCACACAAATTTCTTTTTAAAACTCCTACTGCTGACCCTGAGGTAATTCCTCAAAGGCCTAAAGGGATTAAAGCAACCTCTGCTAAGAATCCCATCCCCTCAGATAGGGATTCCTGAGCACTAGACAGATGGGGAAAAAAGTATACACCTCAGCTACTCTTGCTATCAGGGCACTAAATTGTCAGTTCCGTATGCTAAAATTTCAGCAACATACCCTGGAACTCCTCAAACAAAAAATGTCTTCCTTTCCTGCTTATGCAGAATCTAAAAAGTTACAAGAGTTAATGCATTCTGCAAGTTAAGTAACTAAACGCACCTTGCTCTGTGGTGTTGACACCCTAGAAGCTTCTTGCAGGGCAGCAGTCACTAGATCTGTCATTAGAAGGCATGCATGGCTTAAGGAACAGCCCGTGCCAGACCATGTCAAATCTAAATTGTTGGATGCCCCCTTGCACAAAGACAACTTATTTGGCACTAAGGCAGAAGAGGTCTTAAAAAAGATGGAAGAAAAAGCAAAATGTATGCAGGCAGTTAAGGATTTCTTACAGGTCCAGCCATCCAGGTTCAGCAGACATTGTCCCACCAAGCACTGGTCCTTTCCTGCTCCCACCTAGCCAGTCCAGCCCAAGCCCTGGAGAACCAGACCCCCCCAGACAGCAGCCGCAGGGAATGCAAAGATCTAGGCAGTGGACTACCTCCACTTCAAAACCAGGAAGTTATAAGCCACCCCCTCATGGTAAGAACTCACAATAACTCACCTCCCCCACCCCCTCCCTCTGCCCACCTTCACTTACCCCTAGGAGGAAAACTCTCCTTTCACGCAAGCTCCTGGGCCACCATTACCAATGACCACTGGGTTCTCAGCATAGTGTCTCAGGGTTACAGATTTTCCTTCCACACCCTTCCAACCCCAAAAGGGTTCCCATATCTACCTCCAAACCAGTGGGCAGATGCTCAAAAGCAAATCCTTTCCCTGTGTTCTATGAGAGTAGTAGAGCACATTCCTGCAGAACAGATAGGCCAAGGTTTCTACTCCAGACTTTTTCTGATGCCCAGAAAAGAGGGCACCTGGCGCCCCATCCTCGATCTATCCATTCTAAACACCTTCCTGGTGATCCCAAAAGTCAAAATGCTCACCCTCCAGCACCTGCTACCTATGCTTTCCAAGGACGCTTGGCTAGCCACCCTAGATCTAAAAGAAGCCTACCTCCACATTCCTATTAGGGACTCATGCAGGAAATATCTCTGTTTCTTGGCAGGATCTCAACACTTTCAGTTCTCTGCGCTTCCCTTTGGCTTATCTACTGCTCCCAGAGTTTTCACAAAATGTTTGGCTCCAGCCATTGCCTTTTACAGACAAAGGAATATCCAGATTTACTCATACTTAGACGACTGCCTTATTCAGGCAGACAGCCAGGAAAAGCTGCTCAAGCACCTGGCCTTTTTAAAGACCCTACCAAACCTCCCTAGGGTACACAGTCAATGAAATGAAATCCAAACATCTGCCCGCCCAAAGGATTATCTTCCTGGGAGCAAGCCTGGAAACAGCATCCCAGATGGCATTCCCTTACACCAGAAAAACAAATTTTCCTGACAGCCTATTTCTCTCAACTAGCCACCAGACCCCAGTTATCTGCAAGGAAAATCCTGCAAGCTCTAGGGTTCATGGCATCTTGCATACTACTCTTTCCATATTCCAGACTGCATATGAGGAAACTTCAGTGTTACCTAAAAGCCTTTGGTGTCAACACTCTCAAGACTTGGAGACTCTTATACCTATAATTCCTTGCCTCAGAAAAGATTTTCTTTGGTGGGCAGCAGCATGCTCCCACAGCAAGGGACTACCTTTCTCATCACCACCCACCGCTCAGACGCTCACCATAGATGCATCAGACTATGCATGGGGTGCAGACCTGGACAGCAGGTGCATACAGGGCCAATGGAGCCCACAGCAACTCCCTCTGCACATCAGCCAAAAAGAGATAATGGCTGTTCAGCACGCCTTGATAGCTTTCAAGCCCCCTTCTCTCCCCAGGGGCACTCCTGATCAAAACAGACACCACCACTGTGATGAGATATATCAACAAGCAGGGAGAGACTCACTCCTACCCTGTATGCAGACTGGCCATGATCCTTTGGCACACAGCCTCTGCCATACAACTGCACCTGTTAGCACATTTCCTACCAGGTTCTTCTCAACTCTCTGGCAGACCAATTAAGCAGAAATCTTCTGGACCCACACGAGTGGCAACTCAACAGAAGAACCTTCACCCTAATAACTCAGAAATGGGGTACTTCTTTGCCTCCCACATCAACCATCAGCTCAGCAAATTCTGCACCTGGGAGCATCACTGCATGGCTTGGAAAGTGGATGCCTTGTCCTTCTCCTGGGTCAATCTATCGAGCTCTGCCTTTCTTCCACTACCTCTTATCTCCAGGGTACTGCTCAAAATAAAGGAGGTAGAACCAAGGACAATTCTTATAGCTCCAGACTGGCCTTGCCAGCACTGGTACCCTTTACTGCGCAGCCTATTTCCACTGTCACCTTGGCATCTTCCTCAGATTCCAAACCTCCTGACCCAGGGGGAAGGGGAATTCATGCATCCCCAATTGCAGACACTCAGTTTGGCAGCTTGGCTTATTCCTAACCCCAGATCAATTTGTCAGCCTCAGTAAACAGGTTCTAGATGTTATACTCGAGGCCAGACACCGTAGCACCAGAAAGTCTTATGCTGTCAAATGGAAAAGGTTCTGCACCTGGATCCAGGCTAAGGGAGCCAATACGGCAGCCCTCCCTACCTCTCATCCTGGATTACTTGGCTAACCTACTACACAGTAGCTTCTCTTTCTCCTAAAAATTCATGCCTCTGCCATCTCTGCTCATCTCCCCACTGAGCAGCCCCTTTTCTCACACCCTTTGATCAAACAGTTCCTAAGAGGGGCTAGCAACTTGAAGCCACCCAGAAGAGCACCAGCCCCAGCTTGGGGCCTTAACTTTGTGTTGAAAAAGCTCACCCTGCCCCCTTTCAAATCAGCTTCTTCTGCAGAGCTAAAATTTCTCTCCTGGAAGACCGCTTTCCTTCTGGCCATCACTTCGGCCAGAAGAGTCTCTGAGCTGCAAGCGCTCATGGCTGTGGAACCGTTCATCATCTTCCATGCTGACAGGGTATCCCTCAAAACTAACCCATCCTTCATGCCCAAGGTGGTTGTCCAGTGTGGCTCTCAACCAATCCATTCATTTGCCCATCTTTTTTTCCTAATCCCCAGAACAAGGGAGAAAGGATCATGTACTCTCTAGATGAGCACAGACAGCTCAGATTCTATCTAGACAGGACTAAATCCTTCAGAAAGTCTGATCAATTGCTGGTCTTTGCTACAGGGGCAGAAGGAAAAGGCATCTCCAAACAAACCATTTCCAAATGGATAGCACACTGCATCCATTTCTGCTGCAAACAACATGGAAAGCCTCCCCCAAGGGGGTCAGGACTCACTCCACCAGAGCAGCCTCCACCTCTGCAGCTTTCCTCAGAGGAGTCCCCACCAGGGACATCCTGGAGGTTGCCACCTGGACATCTGTTCACACTTTTACCAAACATTACCACCTACCTCTCTTCTCCAAATCCAGGGCAGGGTTTGCTTCTGCAGTCTTGCAGGGCATCCTAGCCAGCCCCTAGATGTTCATCATGTTTCACTGTTGCAGTCATTACAATTGGATTATCCTGCTGGCAGGCTACCCGCAGTCGGCCTAAATTCCAAAGTCTAGGTCCGGCATCGGTTGCTGTCACCTTCTCCCTGACGTCAATACGCCAGGGGTATAAAAGATGCAGCCGATGCCATTTGCTTCGGTCTTTCTTGCCGCGCGGTGCCCGAAGCAAAAGCAGTTCGCAAGTGCTGGTCGGCCGACTCCTGAGAATTTCGTGTTCGAATTTCAGATTCGAAGTCTTCATTAAAAGCTAAGTACCCCATTGGGGGAAACTTTTTTCTTGCTCCAGACTGATGTCAGAAAAAGTTAATAATTGTATTTCTTGTGGGAAGCAAATACCTCATAAGGACTTCCATTTTTACTGTATTCCTTGCCTAGGCCCTGATCACGACGTTGCTAATTGTCAGTTTTGTGCTAGATGTAACCAGCGCACTATTAAGCGTCGGTACGATTTTGCATTTCACTATTTTGGTAGAAGATTTAATTACAAGATGTCGTCGGATTGTCGTCGGATAGCCATCCGACTACCGCAATTCAAAAGAAATGCAAAGAAAAGGACAGGCATCCGAGGTCCAAAACTGACGACAAGGCTTCTTCTAAGCCAGTCGACGGTTCTCAGTGAGGTGCTTTCGCAGCCCCTGACACCCGCTACTGTAGAGCCGCAGGCCGCCTCTGACTGCCATGTGGAGCCAACTAGGCCACTGGAAACTCAAGGTATTGGAACCTCGGAAACTATTCCCTCAGATGGGTCCGGAGCCGCTGAGCAGGCATCGGCTTCTGAGGGTGTTTTCAGGCCTACACAGTTATATGTTAAAACGACTTCAGCTTCAAAGGCAAAGACTAAAGCTTCTCTAAAGACAAAGAAACAAGTACAACAACCCCTTGGACAGGCCTCCATGCCTAAAAAACAGATGCTCAAAATGGCTGAAGACTTAATTACTTTGATCAGGGGTTCCCATCCCCCTCCTGATAAGAGGCCTAGGCAAGAGACAGAATGACTCTTCAGATCAGGTTTCCATTTCTTCCTATTCCTATTCTGATCAGGAATACTCTCTTCCTCCCTGTGAGGATTCTGATGCTGAAGAATCTATCCCTTCAGCCTCTCCTCCTGAGTATTATTCTTTTGGGGAAACTCTGCATACCATGAGGGAGCATTTCCACTGGGAGAGCCAAGATTATTCAGAATCTAAGAAAAGGCTCAGAGACTTCCTTTTACTACCTCAGCACAGTCCCCTTGCTATTCCTCCAGTGTTAGACATTGTGCTCTTTACCTCCAGCTCCTGTTAAGCCAGACAGATACTACAGGGTTCCTGAATCGCATAAATTTCTTTTTAAGAACCCTGCTGCTGACCCAGAAACTATCTCTCAAGGTCCCAAAGGGGTCAAGGCTTCCACTGCAAAAAACCCTACCCCCTCTGACAGGGATTCTAGGGCACTAGACAGATGGGGAAAAAAGATTTACACTTCTGCTACCTTGGCTATATGGGCTTTAAATTGTCAGTTTCATATGCTTAAATATCAGCAATATATTATGTCACTGCTTAAACAGAAAATGTTGATAAATTCTGAATGTGCAGAAAACAAAGAAATGCAGGATTTATTGCATGCTGCTGAACAAGTGGGAAAGCATACTTTGCAATGTGGTCCTGCAAGGGCCGCTGTTACGGGTTCTGCCATTCGGAGGCAGGCTTGGTTAAAGGAACAGAATCTGCCTGATCATGTTAAAGCAAAATTATTAGATGCTCCATTACAACATGATACCTTGTTTGGTGTTAAAACAGAAGAGGTGTTGAAGAAAATGGAGGACAAAGCTAAATCTATGCAAACAGTCAAGGATTTCTTACAGGTACAGCCTCCAAGATTTAGCAGGCACTGGCCTACAAAGAATTGGTCCTTTCCAGTGTCAGACAGGCCACAAAGAGGCAGATACAGACGCCTTAGAGGCAGATCCCAGCCCCAAGACTCATACAGGTCTAAATAATGGGGTGCTTCTACCTCCAAAAGCGGAGAAGACAAATCACAGCCATACAGGAAACAGTCCCAATGACTTCTCCCCTGCCTGCGCCAAGCACGTACCTTCTAGCAGCACCTTTAGGGGGAAAACTAGCACTTTTTTCTCAAAATTGGCAAGTAATAACCCAGGACAAATGGGTCTTGGATATAGTGTCTCAAGGCTACAGGTTTCACTTTCACACCCTGCCAAGGGCAAACGGTTTGCCAGACCTGCCAAAAAATCAATGGGCAGAGGCACAAAGGCAAGTGTCATCCCTCATGGACATGAGGGCCATTCAGCAAGTACCACAGCAAGAGCAGGGACAAGGGTTTTATTCAAGACTGTTCTTGGTGTCCAGAAAGGACAAAGCCTGGAGACCAATACTGGACCTATCTATTCTAAACACATACCTGAATATTCCAAAATTCAAAATGTTGACTGTGCAGCAGCGTCTGCCCATGCTGGGCAAGAAGGCTTGGCTTGTGACTTTAAACCTAAAAGAGACATACCTGCATGTCCCAATCAGACAATCATGCAGAAGGTACCTCAGATTCATAGCTGGCTCAATGCACTACCAATTCTCTGCACTGCCCTTTGGCTTATCTACTGCGCCCAGGGTCTTCACAAAATGCCTGGCTCCAGTAATTGCATTTTGCAGACAAAGAGGAATACAAATATATCCTTACTTGGACGACTGCCTTATTCAAGCAGAGAACAGGGACATTCTACTACAGCATCTGGCATTTGTAAAAAGATTACTAACATGCCTAGGGTACACAGTAAACGAAAATAAATCAAAAACTAGTACCCTCTCAAGAGATAATATTCCTGGGTGCAAGCTTAAATACAACTGCCCAGATGGCTTATCTCATGCCAGACAAACAAAGGCAACTGACTACTTATTTCAAAATGTTGGCAACAAAGACCCAGTTATCTGCAAGAAAAATTCTGCAGGCTTTGGGCTTCATGGCATCCTGCGTTCTGCTAATTCCATATGCAAGACTGCATATGAGGAAACTTCAATGGTATCTAAAAAGTGTTTGGACTCAACATTGCCACAGCCTGGAAACAATAATTATCCTCATTCCCTGCCTGCAATAGGAGTTTCGATGGGCAAAGGCCTGTCACCACAACAAGGGCCAGCCATTCGCTTTACCCACAGCCAGGCAGATATTAACAACAGATGCATCAGATTATGCCTGGGGGGCCCACATGGCAGGAAGATGTATTCAGGGCTCATGGTCTGCAAGCCAAATGCATCTACATATCAACCAAAAAGAGATGCTAGCTGTTCAAAATGCCCTAACAGCCTTCAAGGTTCTACTTCATCCGGGACAACTACTGATAAAGTCGGACAATACTACAGCCATGTGGTACATAAACAAGCAGGGAGGCACTCATTCCTACCCCCTATGCAGACTTACCAAGTGCATCTGCAAGCACAATTCCTGCCAGGAAAGATAAATACTCAGGCAGACGAACTAAGCAGAAACCTCATGGATCCCCACGAGTGGAAATTGGATCCGCAAGTCTTCAGCATGATAACAAGGGATTGGGGATGCCCGGACATAGATCTGTTTGCCTCCCCTCACAACTGCCAACTGAAGAGATTCTGCACAAGGACTTATCACAAGCAAGCATGGAAAGTGGATGCTCTATCTTTCAGCTGGAAAAACTTAACAGTCTATGCCTTTCCTCCACTGCCTGTCCTCCCCAAGGTACTCCTAAAAGTCAGACAAGAGAAGCCAAAAATGATACTGATTGCCCCAGACTGGCCCCGCCAGCACTGGTACCCAGTCCTAAGGAACTTGACTCAATACCCAGCCTGGACATTACCTCAACTTCCTCACTTACTGTCCCAGCACAACAATCAGATCCTGCACAGCCAACTCAAGACCTTAAATCTGGCAGCATGGCGGATAATGTAGTCATTCAAAACACACCTCTCACTAAAGCGGTGATGGATGTTATTTTGGAGGCCAGGAGGCCTAGTACCAGAAAATCTTATGCTGAAAAATGGAAGAGATTCTGTGTTTGGAACCAGGCGCAAGGTATTGACACGACTGTTCCAAATATTCCTCAGATTTTGCAATATTTAACTGAGATGCTGGACAAAGGCCTATTCTTTTCATCAGTTAAGATTCATGCCTCTGCCATTTCAGCTCATTACAATACAGAGCCACCTATTTTTTTTCTCATGCTTTATTAAGGCAGTACCTCAGAGGAGCAAAAAGCTTAAGGCCTCCAAGATCACCAATTCCTGCATGGGACCTCAATTATGTCTTGGAAAAGCTCACCCTGCCTCCATGTCCTTCAAGGATGCATCTGCAGTCCTTACAAATGGGTTGTCCTGTCGTCAGGCAGCCCTTCGGTCAGCCGGATTCCAAAGTCTGGGTCTGGCTTCGGCTGGTGTCGCACTTCACCCGACGTCATAGCTGCAGTTCTTCGGGTATAAAGGCATCAGCCGACGCCATTTTCCTCAGTCTTTCTTGCCGTGCTCAAGCAGAAGCTGTTTGCAAGTGCCGGTCGGTCAGATCCAGAGATTACTACTACTGAATACTACTTCGAAGACTTCTAAAAAGCTAAGTACCCCGTTGGGGACTCTTTCTTGCCTCAGCCGATGTCAGAAAAAGTGAATAACTGTTTAACTTGTGGGAAACAAATACCTCATAAAGATTTCCACTCTTACTGCTTACCTTGTTTAGGCCCAGACCACGACGTAGCAGCTTGTTTAGCCTGTGCTTCTTTAAACCGACGGACGCTTAGACGTCGGTCGGAATTTGCTGAGCAGTTTTTCGGCTCTGATTTTGCTTATATTATGCCGTTGGATCCACCGACTACACAAATATCCAAAAAACGCAAAGAAAAGGACCGACACTCGCGGTCTGCGGTTTCGGCCGAAACCGCGGTTAAGCAAACCGCGAGTGTCTCGGCTTCGGCTGAAACCGAGCAAGCGGTTCTTTCTTCAGCCGAAACCATGCCTTCTACCGAGGCCTCTTCTAACCTGGTAGAATCGGCTTCTGAAATCCAACCTGCAGTTGTGGTTTCTCAGGAATTATCTGACACTATTCCCTTGGATATTTCTACCCCTGCACGGGGAGCTGCTAGGCCTCCTGCAGCCATGTCAATTAAGGCCTTTGCCAGGGCTAAAGCAGCTAAAGCTACTAAGACTGTGCCTGTTAAGACCCCCTCTCACAGGCCCAGCTCCAGTTCCCAAATGCTTTCTCTGGCAGAGGATCTCATTTCTTTAATCAGGGATCCCAACCTCATCCAGACAGGGCCTCTCAACCACCTCCAGAGAAGAGACCTAGAGCAGAGCCCCCTGAGCCTGTGTCCTCGGATGATTCTTCTGATGATTCAGGCAATACAGACCCTCCAGAGGCTCCTTATTCCCCTTACGAAGACTCTGATGCTGAAGAGTCCATCCCTTCTGCCTCTCCACCTGAGGAATTTTCCTTTGGGGAAACCTTGCATGCTATGAGGGAGCAATTTCAGTGGCAGGGCCAAGATTTCTCAGACTCCAGGAAAAGGCTTAGAACCTTTTGGATTTACCACAACATAGGCCTTTAGCTATACCTCCAGTTCTTTCTGTTGTAGATGATGCATTTAATGATGCTTGTACTGCTCCTGATTCATTACCTCCAGCCCCTGCTAAGCCCGATAGGTTCTACAGGGTCCCGGACACACATCACCATTTATACAAGGCTCCTTTTGCAGATCCCAAGACTATGTCCCAGGGGCCTAAGGCAGTAGCATCTACCTCTGCTAAAAATCCCCTCCCCTCAGAAAGGGAATCCAGGTCCTTAGAGAGATGGGGTAAAAAAGTTTACACCTTGGCTACTCTGTCAGCTAGGGCCTTGAACTGTCAATTTCATATGATCCAATATCAGGAGTTTATGCTTGATCAGTTAACTAAAAAACTGTCCTGTGATGAACCTTTAGATAAGAAATATGTTCAGGAAATGGTACATAACATTCAGCAAGTTAGTAACCATTCTTTAAAATGTGGCTATGATGCACTGGAGGCTTCCTTTAGATCAGCCATGACTGGCACAGTTATCAGAAGGCATACATGGTTGAAAGAGCAGGCCTTACCAGACCATGTCAAATCAAAACTATTAGATGCTCCTATGGACAAGGTCAATTTATTTGGTTCTCCTGCACAGCAGGTACTGAAGAAAATGGAAGAGAAGGCAAAATCTGTACAAACAGTGAAAGACTTCTTACAGGTTCAACCTCCAAGGTTTAGCAGGAATTGGCCCTCCAAAAATTGGTCCTTTCCAGACTCCTCTAAAGCACAGAGAGGCAGGAATAGGCGTTCAAGAGGCAGAAATCAATCCAGGGGTGCCTACAGGGACGCCAGTGGCAGGGCAACAACCAGCGAGGCACGGACGCAGCCACCACCACTGCAACAGGACAATCACAGTGACTTGGCTCTGGCACCGCCTACCAGGGAACAACTAGAAGCACCCTTAGGCGGAAAGCTAGCCTTATTTTCAAAGAACTGGCATTACATCACAAGGGACAAGTGGATTTTGCAAACTATAGTCCAAGGTTACAGGTTTCATTTCCATACTCTACCAGGAAAAAGAGTAATGCCAAACCTACCACCAAATCAAAAGGCAGAAGCTCTAAAACAAATAGCTCAATTAGTAAGGATGAGAGCTGTGGAAAAGGTACCATCTATGGAACAAGGAAAGGGATTTTACTCCAGACTCTTCCTGGTACCAAGAAAAGAGAAAAAATGGAGGCCTATTCTCGACCTGTCCGCTTTAAACACATTCCTCATTGTTCCAAAATTCAAAATGCTGACTCTACAGCAGCTTCTTCCCATGCTGGGCAAGGAGTCTTGGCTGGTAACTCTAGATCTCAAGGAGGCATACCTGCACGTCCCCATACGACCAAATTGCAGAAGATACCTCCAATTTCTTGCAGGATCAGAGCATTATCAATTCTCAGCATTGCCCTTTGGCTTATCTACTGCGCCCAGAGTGTTCACGAAATGCCTGGCATCAGTAATCGCTCATTGCAGACTTCAGGGAATCCAAATTTATCCCTACCTGGACGACTGCCTGATACAAGCGGACAACAAAAACAAGCTAGCAGAAGACTTGCAAAGAGTCATTTACTTGCTGCAAGCCCTGGGATATACAGTCAATATAAAAAAATCAAGGCTGATACCATCCCAAAGAATAACCTTTTTGGGTGCAGAGCTGGACACATCAAAGCAGATGGCATTCCTAACTGTAGAAAAGCAAGAACAACTTCCTCTCTACTTCTTGGCATTAACAAAGCAGGACCATCTAACAGCAAGAAAAGTACTACAAGCCCTGGGCTTCATGGCATCCTGCATAATACTGGTCCCTCATGCCAGGCTGCATATGAGAAAGCTACAGTGGTACCTGAAGAATTTATGGTCTCAACACAAACACAGCCTAGAAACCAAAATTCCACTAATCCCATGCCTGAAGCAAGAGTTCCTATGGTGGGCTCAGGCCTGTCAATCAAACACAGGATTGCCCTTCTACAGCATTCAACCAAGTCAAACCATCACAACGGATGCCTCAGACCTCGGTTGGGGGGCCCACATGCTGGGCAAGTGCATACAAGGCTTATGGACTCAAGACCAGCTGCACCTGCACATAAATCTAAAGGAAATGTTGGCAGTAAAACTGGCAATCCAGACATTCAGACCATTTCTCCGAGAAGGGCAGTTGATGATAAGGACAGACAACACCACAGTTATGTGGTACATCAACAAACAGGGAGGCACACATTCATACCCTCTATGCCGGATGGCACTGGACCTATGGAATGTGGCTCTGAGCTACAACATTCAGTTACAAGCAATTTTTGTACCGGGAAAACAAAACATTCTAGCAGATATGTTAAGCAGAACTACCACGGATGCCCACGAATGGATGCTGCATCCGGACATATTCAAAGCCATCACAAGAAAATGGGGACTTCCAGAAATAGACTTATTTGCATCCCCACGCAATCACCAGCTAAAGAAATTCTGCACAAGGACGTACCACCCACTTGCTTGGAAGGTGGACTCCCTATCCTTCAGTTGGAAAAACCTGACAGCATATGCATTCCCACCACTTCCTTTGATGCACAAGGTGCTATTGAAAATCAAAGAGGACCGCCCAAGGATCATTCTGATAGCTCCAGACTGGCCAAGGCAACATTGGTACCCATTACTAAGGAGCATGTCTCGGGAACAAATATGGACACTACCCCTGGTTCCACTGCTGTTAACACAGAACAATTACAACATCCTGCATCCAAACCTGAAAACTCTGCAGCTGACTGCCTGGAACATTACATAAGATCAATTAACCCAAATTTATCCAAAAGGGTTAAAGACATTATCCTGGAGGCTCGCAGACCCTCTACAAGGAAAAATTATGCAGCAAAATGGAAAAGATACCTCATTTGGAGTACTGCAAAGGGAGAAGATGTGTCACGGGTAAACATAGCCAATATCCTGGAATACTTGGCAGAGCTCTTCCACTCAGGCCTGTCCTATTCCTCCATCAAGATACATGCATCAGCCATCTCAGCAGAATACAGCTTGGATCCTCCTGTCTTCTCACATCCTCTGCTCAGGCAGTTTCTGAGAGGAATCAAAAATGTAAAGCCTCCTAGGAAACCACCATTGCCAGCATGGGACTTGAACTTTGTGCTAGAAAAATTGACACTTCCTCCTTTCGAACCAGCAGCAACAGCAGAATTACAATACTTATCATGGAAGACTGCTTTCCTGCTGGCAATCACTTCAGCAAGAAGGGTTTCTGAACTACAGGCATTAATGGCAGTGCAACCCTTCCTGATCTTCCATCAAGATAGAGTGTCCATGAGAACAAACCCGACATTTATGCCTAAGGTGGTATCCAGAGTGTCTTTAAACCAGGCTATCCACCTACGTACATTCTTCCCAAACCCACAGAACAGGGGAGAAAGACTGTTGCATACCTTGGATGTACATAGACAGTTACGCTACTACCTGGACAGGACAAAGGGCAATAGAAAAACTGACCAGCTTCTGGTAGCATATGCAACAGGAAGGGAAGGAAAAGCAATTTCAAAACAAACAATCTCCAAGTGGATAGGAAATTGCATTAGATTTTGTTACTCCTACCATGGAAAGAAAACTCCAGAGAACATCAGGCCTCACTCTACAAGGGCTATAGCCACTACCACAGCTTTCTTACGAGGAGTGGCCACCAAGGACATTATAGAGGCTGCTACTTGGACCTCCGTGCATACATTTGCCAAGCATTATAATCTACCTTTATATTCTAGATCCCGAGCAGGTTTTGCCACTGCTGTTTTGCAAGGGATCCTAACTACACCATAATTTAGCTCTTTTCCTCCTCCCCCAGTTTGGCTATGGTATTCTACCCATTTGTAAGGACTGCAGATGCATCCTTGAAGGACATAGTACAGTTTTGTACCTACCATAAATGTAGATGTCCGATAGGAATGCATCTGCAGTCAGGATTACCCACCTGCCTTCCCCTCTGTGGTACTCCTAGGGTATTTGCCCATCTTATAGCTAGCTGTGGGGGGGGATCTTTCATGGTGTATTTGTTTGTATATAATGTACATACATGCTTATTTTTTGTGTTTGCTCTCTACTATTTGGAAACATTGGCATTTATCCAAATTTAGCCTTCCAAGAGGGCACCTGTCATCTGGGGCAAGAAACACTGAGGAAAATGGCGTCGGCTGATGCCTTTATACCCGAAGAACTGCAGCTATGACGTCGGGTGAAGTGCGACACCAGCCGAAGCCAGACCCAGACTTTGGAATCCGGCCGACCGAAGGGCTGCCTGACGACAGGACAACCCATTTGTAAGGACTGCAGATGCATTCCTATCGGACATCTACATTTATGGTAGGTACAAAACTGTACTTTTTGAGCCAGCCTCTTCAGCTGATATAAAAATTTTTATCATGGAAAACAGCTCTGCTCCTAGCAATAACCTCTGCAAGACGAGTTTCAGAGCTACAGGCACTCATGGCTGTGGAACCTTTTATCATTTTCCATCCAGATAGGGGTTTCTCTGAGGACAAACCCGACATTTATGCCTAAGGTAGTGTCCAGTGTGGCCCTTAACCAAACTATTAATTTGCCTACTTTTTACCCAAATCCACAGAATAAGGGTGAGAGACTTCTGCATTCTTTGGACATACACAGACAGCTGCACTTCTACTTGGACAGAACCAAAGCTTTCAGAAAGACTGAGCAATTACTAGTGGCATATGCTGCAGGATCTCAAGGAAAGGCTATCTCAAAGCAGACTATTTCAAAGTAGATAGGCCACTGCATTCATTTCTGCTATTCACAACATGGCAAATCAGTGCCTAAGGGCATTAGGCCACATTCAACCAGAGCAGCAGCCACTTTAGCAGCCTTCCTCAGAGGAATACCAACCAAAAACATTTTAGAAGCTGCAACCTGGAGTTCAGTGCACACTTTTACAAAGCACTATCACTTGCCACTCTACTCTAAATCCAGGGCAGGCTTTGCCACTGCAGTTCTGCAGGACCTCATAGCCACTCCTAATCCTATTTAGCTCCAGCCTCCCAACCTTAGCTTTGGGATTCAACCCAGTTGTAATGACTGCAACAGTGAAACACGATGAACATAGTACAGTTGTGTACTTACCATAAATGTAGATGTTCGAGTGTATTCACTGTTGCAGTCCAGGTTACCCTCCCACCATCCCCCTTTTCTCTGCTGGAACTTATCTGTACTTCTCTATTCTATACAACCTATGTGGTGTATTTGCTTGTAGATGAAGGAAAAGTTTACCTTTGTGAATGCATGCTATATTGACATATTTTTAGCCTTCCCTTTTGGAGGCACCTGACATCTGGGGCAAGAAAAACTGAAGAAAATGGCGTTGGCTGCTTCTTTTATACCCCTGGCGCACTGACGTCAGGGAGGAGGTGACAGCAACCGACGCTGGACCTAGACTTTGGAATTCAGGCCAACTGCGGGTAGCCTGCCAGCAGGATAACCCAATTGTAATGACTGCAACAGTGAATAAACTTGATCATCTACATTTATGGTAAGTACACAACTGTACTTTTCCTTGACTGCCTCCACCCATTTCCTCAGCTTTGGGAATCAACCGACATGTGATGACTGCAACAGTGAAACACGAAGAACATGAAGAACACGAAGAAATACAGTTGTGTACACTTACCATAAATGTAGATGTTCAAGTGTATTCACTGTTGCAGTCCTGGTTTCCTTCCCTCCATCCCTCTTTTTTCTCTTTTCTTACAAGGGACATATTGGTATTTATTTTCTACTGGTGGGGTTCTTCCACCAGAACCTGGCTCCTACTTTGGGGCTTCTGACAGGTTAGGGGAAAAAATGATGTAATGGCGTCGGCTGCCTTAATTTATACTACTGATGATCTGACATCAGTCCTGAAGTGACAGCAACTGACACAGAAATACTAAGCCTCTGGTATTCGGGCTGGCCGAGGGCTACCCTGGCAGGGATAACCCATATGTGATGACTGCAACCGTGAATACACTCGAACATCTACATTTATGGCAAATGTACACAACTATACTTTATATCCTGCAGACTGGTTTAAACCCTAAAACTGCCAAATTCATGGTGTGACTCAAATCAAGTGGCTTAATGAAACCACTGCTCCTCGCACTCTCTGAAAAACGGAACCTGTGTGCAGTGCTCTTAGCCAGTTAACAAAATACTTTAGATGTTCTGTAGCTCAATGAATATGCATTAGTATATAATAGTTGTAACTTTTGTAACCTGTCTTTGTTTTCTGAAGGCTTACAGACTGAAACACGACTTGCAAGAGAGCCTGGCAACAAAAGAAACAGCAGTATTGGATAAGGACTTGTTGACACAGCGTATTCAGCATCTGGAAAAGGATATTGAATCCAAAAAACGTACACAGGATGATCGGTCTAAGCAAGTCAAAGTACTAGAGGTCAGTCCAGCAAACTTCATCTAAACCATCATCATGTCTAGTTAACTTTTTTAATAACCATATTTGTTAATCACAACTAAAACAGTGACACTAGCACACACACATCACTTTAAAATAAATTGAACCATAGTAATTTTTTTATGCACTCCACACATTTCTCTTTTAGCAATTATTCACTCCAAGTTGAGTAAACTGTTCAGTTCCCTCCCTTAAACTTCATTCCTCCTCCTAGCACTATTCTGCATTTACTTCTATGAAATTTGCTCCTTTTTTTCCCTAAAGACCCCACCTCCAGTTCTTTTACCTCCTTTTCAGTGATCAGCATTTGAGGTACAGCTGGTTTAAATTTTGATTTAATTTTTCTAGTAATATTGGGGTTTTTTTGGCAGCCAGTAAAATTACATCTGAAGTTGTTAATCTTCTTCTTATTCATCACTGATGGGTTTGGTTCCGAGGCCTCGGAAATGAGTCGGCCTTATACCAAGCTTGCATGCACCAAAAACTCTCGAGCTAAGCTGCTACCCACAATGCCTTTCACTCAGTTACCTCAGATCTCGTTTGCCGCACAGCCATATAGCAGCTTTTCACCGAGCTCTCCAGCTAAGTGATTTATCTTATATATTTACAAGTTTTTGTGGAAATTGTTTTCTCGTTAGTTGCTTGTTCTTTGATATCTTTCTATACTCAGCTCTACCCACAGGTATCCCTTTTGTACCATTGTTGGTATTTTGAACTTTCTACCCTTGTGGTATCTTATTACCATTGTTGGTATTTCCTCTCTCTTTACTTTCTTCACTTTCCTCACTCTTTCCCTTTTGTGTGAGCGTGTGCACTATTATGTCTGAGAAGACGGGAACTACGGGGTTTAAATACTGCTCTTCTCCCAGTGGTAAACTTCCGAATAGCGACCTTCATGAAGAGTGTGTGTACCATTTGGGGGTTCCGCATTTGGCAAAACCCCCATGTGATATTTAGGTTCATACTAGGCTATCTGCCCTAGGGCATTTATAAGCCTAGCCAGAGTGTGTTTGGCTTTCGCCACCCATTTTAAATTAATTTTGCTATGCCCTTTTTCGAGGTTAGTATACTGTGCCTGTGATACCCGGGGTAAACCTACGATCTCCCATCCACTCATCAAGATTTCTCTTGAAGAGAGTCAATGAGGGACTCTGCCTAACCTGGACTGGGATTTTATTCCAGAGTGAAGGGAGCCTCTGGGTTATGAATCTGCCCCTCCAGCATGT
This sequence comes from Protopterus annectens, assembly GCF_019279795.1. Lineage (NCBI taxonomy): Eukaryota > Metazoa > Chordata > Ceratodontiformes > Protopteridae > Protopterus > Protopterus annectens. The sequence goes on from NC_056741.1 coordinate 1,108,282,211, forward strand.
CCTATTTATTTCAGTGCTGAGGCTCAAGTCTCTCGAGCGCATAGCTCGATGGGATTTGGATTTTATGAGGTGCAGCATGTCCATTAATTCCGGGTTGGACATGGCTTTATACATCAGGCACAGATCGCCTCTGAGCAGGTGGTATGCCACTAAGAAGAGCTGGAGTTTCTTTAACCGGGCAGCATATGGCATCTGTTTGAGCCCTTTGATCCTCTTGGTGAGGTACTTTTGGGGTCTTTCCAGTTGCTGCAGGTGTCTGGTAAGGTACATCCCAAAAGGGGCATTGTACTCAATTATGGGCCTGATGAGGGATGAGTAAAGAGGCACGATGACCTCCCCTGATCTAGATGTGAATCCCTTCATGATTAGGTGGGCTATATAAAATGTTTTTCTAACCACTTTGGCCACGTGGTTGTCAAATGAGAGATTGCTATCAACTTGGGTCCCCAGGTCCCTAATTACTTCTTCTGTACTTAATGGTTTACCACCTATGTGGTAATTTGTGGGCACTTTGTTTTTGCCAAAGGGGATGACTATACACTTTTTGGCATTTAGCTTGAGGCCATGGCTCTGGCACCAGTTGTCTGTTTCTATGAGGCCCTTTTGGAGGATGCTTGTGTCGGCTGGAGAGTCAATTATGGCACCCAGTTTGCAGTCATCTGCGAACTTGGTCAGCCACAGTCCTTCCGTGTTGGCCTGTACCTCCGAGAAATATATACCGAACAAGATAGGTCCCAGGACTGAGCCTTGTGGGACGCCACTTGTAACTGGTTTGGAGTCTGACATGGCTCCAGCAATTCTAACCATGTGGGTTCTGTCCTTGAGCCAGTTTGCAACCCATCTAGTGACATAGGGGTTTATATTTAAGCTGGTGAGCTTATCTATAATGCCCGAGTGAGGTATTGTATCAAAGGCTTTTGCAAGGTCCAGGTAGGCTGTGTGGACCACCTTCCCCTCGTCAATGGCCTTGGTGGCTGTTTCAAAGAAATCAACCAGGTTTAAGAGGCAGGATCTGCCCTTAACAAAGCCAAACTGGGTAGGATCCAGTGTCTGTAGGTCCCCAATATCTTTATTTATGAGGTCCATGATGATCCTTTCCATAGCTTTGCAGACCACGCTAGTCAGGCTTATGGGGCGATAGTTTCCAGGATCCGTTGAGGTACCACCTTTGTGGAGAGGGGCCACTGTTGCTGTACGCCACTCTTTGGGTACATATCCTGTAGTAAGGCTGAGATTGAACAGTAGTTTTAGGTTTGGGTTTAGCTCTTCTTGGAGTTCATGTAGGACGCAGCCTGGGACACCGTCTGGTCCCATTGATGCTGTGTTTTTTGCTTTGGAGAGGGCAGCTCTTACCTGAGCATCTGAGATGTCATGGGGGCAGCACTCTGCTGGGATAGATATTTGCCCTTTTGGTGGGGAGGGGGGGAGAGAAGTTTGCGCTGAACCTGTCAGCTAGGATATTGGCAATGTCTGTGGGTTCGGTGTATTTTTTGTCATTTTGGACTAATTCTGAGCATATCTGGGAATTCCCACCCAGGTTCCTAACATAACTAAAGAAAGCCTTGTGATTATCCTTAGTGTCCTGTGCAAGTTTTGTCTCGAAGCTGGCCTTAGACGATTTTATGAGTGCCCGTAGTTTTTTGCTAATACTGATCAGAGATGCCTTCCCTTTTTGGGATTTTGCTCTATCATGTAGTAGCTTCCTCCTTCTATTGTATAGTTTGTTTATGGCTGGGGTCCACCAGACTGCCTTTGGAGGATTGGGACTTGGTTTTATTTGGGATTGCATGATCCATGCATTCCTGAAGGTGTTCATAGACTGCGTTTATAAAGGATTCTGCGGTCTGGGCCGTATTTTCCACAGGCCCGGGGGCTTTGAAGGATTCCACCTCGGTTTTGAGGAGTGTGAAATTTGCTTTAGAGAAGTTTTTCACTGTGGTTTTCAGGGCAGTGTGTGGAGTCGGGATGTGAATATCCAGTGAGATTAGTTTATGGTCTGATCTTACCAGTGAGGGATACACTTCTGGTCTGGAGCATAGAGTCCCCATGTTGGTGATGATCAGGTCCAGTATGTTTTCCCCTCTTGTGGGAGTGGTAACAAGTTGTTCCATAGCATTTGAGTTTATAAATTCTAGGAACCTTTGGGCTAGGGTGTTGGAGCTAGAGTAATGCTCCCAGTCTATGTTTGTGTAGTTGAAGTCGCCCAATATAATGGTGTTTGGAGAGACCTTCATATTTTCCAGTGTTCTCAGGAAGGCCAAGTGGGGTTCCTGGGTTTGGGAGGGCGGTCTGTAGCAGGCTATAAACTGGAAAGCAGTTTTACCCACTGTTAGTTGCACATGGATAGTCTCTGATGCTTCGTGCTGTGCCACCAACCTGGAGGTGTGGGTATCTTTGACGAATATTGATACTCCCCCTCTTTTTGTGGTTCGGTCCAAGTTTTGGGGCCAAAAAGCATGGTATGAGGTATAACCTGGTAGTGCTGGGGTGCTCTCGGGAGCCTTGAACCAGGTTTCTGTTACTGCACAGATATCGATGTTCTCCATGCTAAGGAGAGTTTCGAGTGCGTACATCTTGAGGTTTAGACTTCTGGCGTTGAGTAGCATTACTAACGTTTGTGCTAGCTTCAGTCAGCGGACGCGGAGTGAACATCTGAATAAATTGATTCTGAAGGGCCTGCTTTCATCACCTTTTTCGGAGACTATTTCTGCGTTGGAGGTCTCACCCCCTCCTTCTGTAGACAAGAAACGTCCTCGCTCAGACCCCTCTTCACCGGCTGGTGACAGAGGTAAAAGCCATAAGCACAAGGCCCAAAAGTCTTCCTCCATGCACCGTACTGCCTCCTTGGTTCCGACTACATCAGTTCCAAGTTCCACTCCAGGGCTCCTACCCCGGCAATGATGACTACGGCGCCATCTACTACCTCGGTTCCGACCAATTTGTCTGCCTCTGTCTCTGCACCGACGTCGCCCATCTCCGCTCCGATGTCAGTTCTGACAACTTCGGAGCCGTTCTTGACATCCACCCCTGTTGTGACCTCTGCCCCGAGCCCATTCTCTGCTCCAGCCATTCCATTGTTGCCAGTTTCTAAGCTGGAATCGCCAGTGCCATTCTGTGATGCACCACGGACCTCGTCTGTGGACCCGTTTGCCAGACAAGCCTGCAGCCCCTTTTTGGGCTGGCCTGATTCCCCCTCAAGGGCATCAGTAAGATCCACCAGGAGCCTTTCTGAATTGGATGCAGTGTGCCTTTTTGACCAGCTGCTGACTGTCAGGGGAATTTCAAATTTGCCTAGACCCTATCCCACTCCAGGCTTTGGGTCTCTTACTCCAGCGACCCTACATACTCTCCTCCCTTGGATCCCTCAGTTCCAAGGCTCATATACCCAATGTTTTAGAGAAGACCCCCTTCCTCGGCGCTGACAATGACAGTGTCTGAGGCCCCAAGGCCCCTTTGGGTGTCGTTTTTTTCAGAATCCCCACCCTCCCTCAATCTCATGCTTTGGGAGGTGGAATCTACTGTTATGGTCTCTGTTCTGACTGTGTTGTCATTTCCAGCTTCGGATCCGAGGGTGACTACCTCCCTGAGTTTGCTTGAGGCTCCGTTCCCGGGGGCAGACCTTGTGGAGCGTGGTGTGACCCCGGTTCGGATTTTGTCTTCTTCGGTTCCGGACTCCCACTTCTCTTCGAGCAGGCCCATTTTCCGGGTGATGGAGAGGGTGCTTGCTTCTAGCAATCCTCCCACATCGGTTATCCCCCCAGTTCCTTCTGAGCCACAGCTGTCAAAGACTGCGAGAGCACAAGGCCCAGGAAACCCCTGTCCAGAGTATTTCCTTTTTGAGTCTTCTTCGGATGCTTCCACCGAAGAACCCCCTCGGAAACGGGTATGTAAGAGGAAACATATGGACTCCCCAGAGCAGTCTCTCACAGAAGATACGGACTATGATGATGGCCAAGGATCCCCACGGTCACCCCCTGATGATGGCTCCTTTGGAGACATCATGGAAATCTTGAAACAGAGTGGTGACTGGAAGCTCTCCAATCCTTCCTCGGAAGAATCTGTATTCCTGCAGGCCTTTCGCTCTCGGTCCTCCTCTTCTTGGGTGACCCCCCCCCCCGCCGAAGAGTTGGTTAAGCTCATCGTGCAGTGGGCATGGAAGAGCCCGGATTCTGTAGAGGCCATCCCCAGTAGATCAGACAAGGTACTCTTCCCTCCAGAGGATCAACCCCATTGGTCTAGAGGCTTGCCAGTGGATGCTATGGTGGTGGCGGCAGCCACGAAAAAGGACCTTGCAAAAGAGAGTCCTGCTGTCCACCTGCCCAACAGAGAGTCCCGGGCAGTGGACAGGTTAGGGAAGCGAGTTTTTGCTTCAGCGATCTTTGCAGTCAGGTCTCTGAACTTTTTGGCACATTTTACGAGGCTCCAAAGAGATCTTATCTCTGAACTCTCTGGAACCCTCAATGGCCAAGTATCGGATGGAGCACAAGATAAAGTTGCTTCCCAACTTGCCACCCTAGAGTCAATATCAAATTCATCCATGAGGTTGCTGTCACACACAACCGAAGGAGCGTGTTCGGTGCTAAGGACAAGGATACATTAGCCAGGTGTGAGCAAGATGGGAAGACCTTGTCTGCAAGTGTGAGCAAGATGGGAAGACCTTGTCTGCTCTAGGCCTATGCTTTTCCAAACCTCAGTGTTCCTTCTCCAGGAATCAGAGAAGCGGAAAGATGTGGCACAAGAAGTCTCAAGGTCCTTTCCATGACGCATGTGGTGAGGACTCCCCCAGAGGCAGAGGGGGTTCCAATAATGGAAGACGCCCTTTTCAGGGCAGAGGGGGTCCCCGGAACAAGGGCTCCAGAGATTCCTTCTCGGGTAGACCGTATCAGCGCTCCTGAAGCGCTGCCCAATTGCTTTCCTCTGGAAGCAGTCGGGTGCATTTTTCTCTGCACTAAGCTGCCTGGCTCTCTCTCACAAGTGATCAGTGGGTGCAGAGAATCATTACCAGAGACTACCACATTCCCCTAATATCTTATCCAAGACTTCCAAAATCCCTTCCCGATGTTCCACCCAGTCAGAGGGAGGAGGCAGCTTCCGAAATACGAAAGCTATGTCAAAAATGAGCCATCCAACAGGTCCCTCCAGATCAGTGCAGATCAGGGTTCTACTCAAGATTCTTTTTGCTGCCAAATAAAACAGGGGACTGGAGGCCCATTCTGGATCTCAGCCAGCTAAACAAATCGGTAGTTCAGACCAAGTTCCACATGGTCACGATTCAATCCATCCTTCCCTTTCTGTGGTAGGGTGTGTAGATGTGCTCATTAGATCTCCGGGATGCATATTACCATATCAAGATGGACACGTGCTTCACGCGCCTCCTTCCCTTCTGGTTGGGAGCCAGTCACTACCCGTTCAGAGCCCTGCCTTTCGGTCTCTCGACAGCCCCCAGAGTGTTCACAAAATGCCTTGCAGTGGTAACAGCTCATCTGAGACTTCAGGGATTCCAGGTGTTTCCATGCCTAGACAATTGGCTCCTCTCCGCCCCAACTGAGCATCTATTGGTCAAGGCCCTCCGCTACACCCTGGTTCCAAGTAAGTCACTGGACATTACCTTACACCAGGAGAAATCCAACTTTCAACCCTCACAACAATTGGAATTCATAGGGGCAATATTCAACACACAGTCAAGCCTGATCTCCCTTCCTCTTCACAGGCGTCAGTGATTAAGGGCACAGGTTCAAGTGATTCTCTGTCGAAGAAAGGTGTCTGCAAGCAAAGTTCTCCTGGCCCTGGGGTATATGGCTGCAGCCATCCCTATTGTTCCCCTAGCCAGACTGCACATGAGATTACTACAGTGGCTCCTTCAGGCCCAGTGGATACCCAATCTTCATCCTCAGAGCTCACAGATGCTCATCACCAACACTTGCAAACAAGATCTCCTCTGGTGGATGAATACAAATGAAAATCTTTGGTGTTGCCCCTTCCAGACTCCCCAGCCCAGCGCCACGGTGACCACAAATACTTCCCTGATGGGGTTGGGGGGGCCACTTCCAGGGAAAGTCAGTCCAAGGCATGTGGTCCAATGTAGAGGTCAACTTGCATATCAATGTCCTGGAGTTAAGAGCGATGCTGTTGGCAGTGCAAGCTTTCCATTCGCTCCTTCCGTCCGGAACGGTTGCTGTCCAGTCAGACAACATGTCCGTGGTGTGGTATATAAACAAAGAGGGACCAAATCCTACCCCCTGTGTCATGAAGCCATGAGAATCTGGCAGTGGGCGATAGCTTCCAACAGCTTTCTGATCGCAACGCATATCCCGGGGAGCTCTAATGTGATTGCCGACAGGCTAAGCAGATGCATTCTCCATCCTCACGAGTGATGTCTCAACCCGAGTGTGGCGGAGGAAATTTTCTGCCGTTGAGGCCAGCCATGCTGTGACCTTTTTGCCTCCCCCTCAAACATAAAATGCAGCAGCTACTTTGCCCTCTTTCCCCCTCTCTGGGAGTCGCCGAGAGACACTTTGATTCACGATTGGCCCACGGGTCTCCTTTATGCTTATCCTCCGATTCCTTTGATCCCCCTTGTTCTAAGGAAAGCCATTCAGTTGAGAAGCAAAGTGATCCTCACTGCCCTTTTCTGGCCTTGTCAAGTATGGTTTCCCTTCCTCCGACCTCATCTGCTACAACCTCCTTAGATCCTAGACACTCGTCAGGACCTCATATCTCACCCACGAGGGCTGATTCCCCCGAATCTGTCCACTCTCAAGCTGACAGCTTGGTTTCTCCACTTCCATTAGTTGCCAAGCAGGAAACCCTCTCTTCACCCGTATGTGATATTATGTTGGCCTCTCATAAACCATCCACCAGGAAACTTTACAGGGACAAATGGAAAAGATTCTCTATTTGGTCACATAATCAGAAGCTAGGGCCATTCTTGGTCCCCGTAGCCACAATTCTTCATTACCTGGCTGAACTGTTCCACAATGGGGTGTCAGCTTCCACCATTAAAGTCTATCTAGCAGCTGTTTCCAACTTCCATAATGGTTCAGATGGCGTCCCACATATTTCCTCTCACCTTTGCAAGACTTTCCTCAAGGGTATTTTCCACAGCAGGCCTCCCAAAGGCAGTCGGTGGAGGCATGGAATCTCTCCTGGGTTCTGCAGTCTCTTTCTCTACCCCCTTTTGAGCCTGCTGCGACATGTGATCTAAAATTCTTGTCATGGAAATCCTTATTTCTGGTGGCTGCCACCTCAGCCAGATGAATTTCTGAATTACAAGCATTTAGTATCAAGAGCCCTTATCTGACCTTTCATAACGATAGAGTATCACTTCTTACTAACCCATCATTTCTCCCCAAAGTGGTTTCTGACCTTTTGATTAACCAGTCCATTGGAGCTCCCTGTGTTCATCCCAAATTATTCTAACAAGGGAGAATACTGCCTACATTCCTTGGATTTTCATAGACAATTATGTTTCTATCTGGACAGAACTAAATCCTTTCACAAGTCGGACCAGCTTTTCATTTCCTTTGCGGGTCCTAGAATGGGAGGTGCAGTATCGAAAGTTACTTTGTCTAAATGGCTCAGGGATTGCATTGCCTTCTCATATTCGCTTACAGATGGATCTAAGCCTGGCCAAATCAAAGCTCACTCAACTAAGGCTATTGAAACATTGGTTGCCTTCCACTCTAGGGCCTCCATGGATGATATTTGTGCAGCTGCCATTTGGGCTAAGCCCCATACCTTTATCAAGCATTACAAATTGGATCTGATCTCCAGGGGAAGAGTGAACTTTGATTCACTGGTTTTCAGGAATGTTCTTCCATAAGGGCCACCCAGGTTCTCCAAGTAGTTGGGGACTCGGTCCCATCAGTGATGAATAGGATGAAGACTAACAACTTCAGATAAAGAAGTTATGTCTTACCATAACGTTCCATCTGAGTTGTTGATCTTCTTCCATTCATCACACCCTCCCACTGACCCCTTCCAAAGGTTCCTGGCAGATCTTCTGGGTCTTTATGGTGTCTTAGGGTTTCTGCGCTGAGATGGCCTCTGACTTGTTTCTTCTTCTGTATGTTGCATACAAACTCGATCTAAGGTAACTGAGTGAAGGACATTGCGGGTAGCAGCTTAGCTTGAGAGTTTTTGGTGCACGCAAGCTTGGTATAAGGCTGACTTGGTTCCAAGGGCTCGGAACCGAACCCATCAATGATGACTGGAAGATCATCAACCACTCAGATGGAACGTTATGGTAAGACATAGCTTCTTTATTTGGGCCTTACTGTGTGTCTAGGCTGTTCAGAGTCTGTGTCCCAGCTCAAAAAATCTTTTCCTTAGTTACAACAATTTGCTCACCCAACATTTCTCACAAAACACTCTGTAGGGAATTTCTAAAATCTGCCAACTCTTTACAATCCCAGAACACATTCCCAATTACCAATATCTTTCCCAGCACATCTCCAGCATTTGCTATTTACCTAAGGAAAATTGACTGACATCTGCCTAGGGTATAAAAATAGCTATGCAAACATTTTCATGCAAAAATCACAAAGCTTCTGGACCTTGTTGCATACTTTGGAGCAATACAGATGCATTTTCATTGTTTGTTGATAAACTGTCTTTCCACTCTTTTCTAACCTTCTGTGATTGATTCTTAGAGTTTTCATACAATAATTGTATATGCTGTACTAATTATCCCTTTTGTAACAACTGCATTTGTTCTAGACTCAACCAAAATCTTTACCATAGCTGATCTTTCACTTAACACATTCATGTACTACCTTCCTTTTTGCTTGTATTCTGATATCAGCCACTGGTACTGAAGACAGTCTCTAACCTGTAGCCCACATTTCTTGGCCTTATCCTTCTTCGTTGACTTTCTCCCCCTAATTGTCTGCTCCCAATACCTTGTTTTGTTTTTTTTTTTTGCCAATTTTCTCCAGTAAATTCCCACTCCCTCTTGCCTATCTTCAGTACCCTTACTTGCAGTAATCCATATGGCTAAAATCTCCTTTCTCCGTTCCTAGGTTGGCTTGGGTTTTAGAATACTTTCTGATGTTTTATAAATTGTAGTGTTCTGTGTGGTTGTTCTTAAATACCCCTTAAGGACCTACAGCAAAATCCTGCTATCTTCTTATTTCTCAAACTCCCTCCTCACCATTTCACTATCACCCCTTTCCACTTTGATTTATAACCTTCTGCTTGTGTTGTGCATATTAGCTTTAATTTCTTAGCTCTAAAGTTATTCCTTCAAGTCAGGTAATCCTATATCACCTTGCTCTAGGGGTAGGATCAGTTTTATCCCACTTAATTAACTGTTGACCTGTACCCTCAGCTCTTGAAAATGTCCGTGTCGGTAGTACTACAGATAGCACACTCAACTTTGGTGCAGAAGGGTGTGGGTGCTATTCTCCACACCAGGTAGATCAATTGCTGATGCTGCAGTGCATCATAAGGGATGTTGCACTCCTGACTGTACCGTCCTTATGATGAGACAGTAAACTGAGGTCGCATCTGCTTGAGTTGATGGTATCTCAGGTGGATGTAAAGGATCCCATGATGGCTATCAAAAAGAGTAGGGATCCTTTATTTATGTACAACAAAAAGAGCTCTTACTTGCTGCATATTTACAAATATACAAATATATAGATATACAAACAAATTTACACATATTCATACTTTTTTAACGATCATATGAAATGTTTATCCTTATTAGACCCTCACTCCTTTTTCCATAACCACTATCTGATTTTACTTAATATTGTTGCTAAAATCCATTTACCATTAAACATAATTTAATTTATTCTTTCATTCCCTGTAACACGTGATGTAATTTTATCTATCCTTTTAACATATTCTTTATTTCTGCTCTTAGAATGTCCGTATGTAATCATATCCATGTTAATTTTATCCGCTTTTATATCTTCAGAAAATCTTCAAGTAGTTTTCCCCATAACTTTTTATTCTTTTTACATTACAAAAACACTTTCAGTAGTTTCTTGTTTTTGACAACACAAACATATTCTATAACATTTTTTACATAGCATATTTCCTTGCATTGGTAATTTGTTACTTGTCCCCACAAAAAATCTTGACATTTTACTTTCTGATAACACCATTTGCTTTTATTTTTATAGCTTTAATTCTTTTATCTATTAGATTTTCCCATGGTTTTACATAGTAATGTTTTAGGTTCATATGTAAGTACTAGGCTATTGGCCCTAGGGCCTATACAAACCTAGCCAAAAAGGTACCCTGGCTTTCACCACCCAAGAAAATTATTTTCCTGTGCCCCTGCCAAGCAGAACCACAGAAGTGATCCACGGGGTGAATTTCCTATTACCCATCCAATCATCAAGATTTTTCTTGAAGAGTGCTAATGAGCTATCATTGCATTCGTATGCCATGCATTTCTTTTTCTATATCATCAATTTTTATTTTCCACAAAAATATTTTTTGGTAACATTTTATTTCTTCATTTACACACACTTTTCTCATTTACTCTTTTTTTTACCATATCCCAAAATTTGTTATACTTGCATTTAAATAATTTTACTACTAATCTCTCATTTTTTTTCATTTATCCATGTTTTACTTTGTACAAATCTAGTAAAGCAGCACATACCACTGGGTTAATTAACCCTAAATCTCCTTCCTATTTACTTGCATACAAACCTCATCTTTACTGGGTTTAGTCTAGAACCCCACATAAATAAAAAAAATCTGCAATAATTCCATTTCGGATACTATTGGCCACTTAAAGACACTTGCTAGGTATGCTACTTTTCCCATCTGTTCTGAAGTTATCAAATAAGCCCTTTTTATGAATGATAATTTATATGTTCTGCAGAAAAGACAGGTTTGTTTTATTTCTTCTATTGTTTTTCCCCATTGAATTTTGCTTGTATCTTTATTCACAAATGTTATACCTAACACGGGCAGTTCATTCTTTGTAAAATATATAGCCCCTATCTTTACTACATCACCTGAACCTTTACTTTTCTCTTTATTTAAAGCCATCTCTGTCACCTCTAGACACTCATTTGTACAACTTATTACTTTTTTCCAAGTTTTATTTTTTTGCAGTTATTATAATGTCATCTGCATATGTTAACAGCACTGGAATTCTTAGCCATTTAGGTGTTATATACCCTGTCTCCTTCATTTTTGTAATTTATTTCACATGCTATCATATTCATAACTACTGGAAAGAGTATACAGCTCTGTGGGCATCCCTGTCTTACACCACTGTTCATATGTACATCTTGGATTAACTAGCCATTTACAAGTATTTTTACTTTATTATTGCTATACGCTGGCATACATAATTTCTTAACTTTCTCACTTATATTCTTTCATTATTACCCATACGATTTCATGTCTAATTGTATCAAATGCCTTATTAAGGTCACCTGTCATTATTTTCACTTCTTCTTTTCTATTCATAATATCCACAATTTCTCTAAGTATCATTAACAATTATTGACAACCCATCCCTTTTAAACCATGTATACTATCGTCTATAAAAATTTTCATTGTAGATTTGAATCTCATATTATTTTCAATAAAGATCTTATAGTCATTATTTAATACTATTTGTCTCTGTTTTAATTGTCTTCTATCTTCCTTCCTACATATGAATTTAAGTATTCCACTACATAATTCTTTATACATAAAACCTTTATTTAACCATTCATTCAAAATCTTTAAAAATACTTTTTTTTTGCCAGTACCTTAAATTTTTATACATTTCATACCCTATTCCATTTGGTCCTGCTGTCTCATCTCTATTTACTTGTCCTAATACTTCATCTAGCTCATATAAAGAAGTCTCCTTTTCTATCTCTTTATTCTCTTTTTCTGTTAACTTTTTGTTACTTTCTATGTATTTTTTTTTACTACCTTCTTTTTTTAAGCATCTCTTGTAGATATTGTACCACACTATTCATAATCGTTTCATGTGTTCTATTTCTGCTTTTATATTTTATTTCTTTCATTACACTACCATCTTCCTTTACTAATCTAAGTTACTCAATACTTCTCTTTTTCCTTGTAAAAATATTTTCGCTTACGACAATTCTTGTTTTTTCTTGATTTCTTTTATATAATTATCTTGTTTTTTCAAAGTGCTTTCTATCATTATGTTCCAAATCTTCCAAAGCATGGTTATATGTTCTTTTATAATTTTCTCCATTTTTCTCACATCATATTGCCACTGTAAAAGCATTATTTTTTTCCTTAAATATCATCCATCATTCAGAACAATTTTTATAAAATGTTCTCATAGCAATATGATCTTTCTATAACTATATTACTAATCTCTTTCTTTTTATGTTCCATGCTTTCTCATTTATCATTTTTATTCCCTTGCCTATTTTTTTTACATTCCTTGTTTTCCTTTATCTCTAACTATATTGAAGATGGTGAGAAAATCCTATTTTGCCTGCCCCCCTATAACGAAACCTTCTTATACTATAAAATAGTCTAGTTTAGTTGTGTACGTATCCCTTTTTAAAATCCACAGATTTTTGTTCCAAAGTTTTAACTTACCACATCGAATAACTTATAACATTTTTATATCATTCCCTTTCTTTTGTACTTGCCACTTAAATCACAGTTAGTGTCATTATTTAAAACGGCATAGTCTAAAATCTCATGAAATAAACTTTCCTTTTCTTTACAGTTAGTCTAAGCATATACTGTTATACTTCTAAGTAACTTGTTCTTTCCGTTTTAAATCTACAGTGGGTAACTTTCCCATTTTTCCTAAAGTTACATCTAATGTCTGTACTCTATTTTTACAGAATATGGCTATTGCAGAACATCTCTCATTTCCCAAATTCTAGATTCTTTCCTCCCTGTAGTTTCTCTGTTTGTAATCTTTCTTCATTTGTTAAAAGTCCTGTGTCTTCTAGTATAATTACATCTACATCACATCTATTACACCACTCAAAAGTCACTATTCTTCTTACTAGATTCTTAGTACTATTCACATTTATGGGAAGCACTCCAAAGTTTTCAATTCCCCCTCTTCCTTATTCATGGTTTCTTAAGTTTATAGGTAATTACTAGGCTTAGCTGCCTTAATGGGCCATTCTAATCCTAGCCAATTTCCCTCCCAAAGCTGAGAATAAAACATTGTACCATGTGTCTGTGAGTCAAATGCTTTAACCATTATATCAACCCCCAACCATTAACTGGATATATTATTTTTCATCCTTTTCCTTCTTTTTTTTTCCTTTTGTAGTCGTCCCTTTAAGTCTTGTTTTTCTGTCTTTTACCCTTTTACCAGTAGACAGCTTTTTTTCCCTCTCACTGTCTCTCAGTTTATGCCTTCATCACTTATTTCAGAGCCTTCTCCCATGTCCTCTTTATTTTTTATCTATTTTTTTCTTCTATTTCTACTACTACTAAAATGTCTTATCTTTGTTCATTTTCTCTTTTCTTTTTCTTTAGTTTTATTTTCATTTTTGCACTCTGTCTATAAATGTCCGATTTTGTTATATTTATAACACTGCAATTCACCTTTTTGTATCATGTCCATTTTTCCCCACAAATAACATTTTCTTTAATCACAGTTACTTGTCAGTGACCTTCTCTTCCACAAAAAAAAAAGTTTTGGGTGGTCCCCAGTATTATAGCATGCTGGGTATATGTATAATTTTTTCTCGTTCCATTTTTAATACATTACAATCTCATCCACCAGTCTTTAAATCCTTTATCATAAACATTTGCAATGTCCAATATTTCTTTACATACAATTTTCAAATGTCCTTTCAAAGTCTCTGTCCACCTTTGTTTGAAAATTTTACAAGAATTTTCTTGTCTCCCTGTTAAATGCTTATTCCATAGGTTGCAGTCTTTCTTTTTTTTCATATTTTCCAAGACAATTTTTCAGTGAAAAGCAGTCTCAAATATAATGTCACAAAATGTCTCTTAATAAGAATAAATGCTCTTACCTCATGTGCTTTTACACCCAAAGGAGCTATTAAATTGACCCACACTTCACCTATCCATTTAGAGGTTCATAGGTGTGTACTAGGCTAATGGCCCTGGAGCCTTTACAAACCTATCCCATAGGATTACCCTGGCATCATGCCACCCGACCTTAGTTCCCAGTGTCTCTGTCAAGTAGAGCCACTGGAGTGATCCCCGGGGTGAATTTTCTGTTTCCCATCCACTCATCAAGATTTCGTTTGAAGAGGGCTAGTGAGGTGCTCTGTTTAACATGTATGGGAAGTCTATTCTATAGCATGAGCAGTCTCTGGGCTATGAACCTGTCCCTCCAGCACATTCTGTTGATTGTGGTAATGAGGTTGAGGTCTCTGGAGCGTGTGCTGTGGAGGGATTGGGATTTCTTTAGATGTAGTATTTCTAACAGAGCTGGGTCAGACATGGCTTTGTAAGTCAAGCAGAGATCGCCTCTAAGTAGGCGATATGAGACAGAGAATAGTTGGAGTTTTTTTAGTCTGTCCATATAGGCCAAGTGTTTAAGGCCTAGGATCCTTTTTATCAGGTACCTTTGCGGCCTTTCCAATTGTTGCAGGTGTCTAGTGAGGTACATGCCAAATGGGGCATTGTACTCAATGATTGGCCTAATGAGGGAAGAGTAGAGGGAAACAATGACCTCTTTCTTCCTGGATGCAAAACCGTTAGTAATGAGATGTGCCACATAGAAGGACTTTTTGACCACAGTGACAATGTGGTGGTCAAAAGAGAGGTTGCTGTCAACCTGTGTTCCCAGATCTCTTATAATGCCTTTTGTGTTTAATGGACTACCATCGGTGTGGTAATTCATGGTAACCAGGTTTTTACCAAAGGGGATGACTATACATTTTTTGGCATTGAGCTTAAAGCCATGGTTCTGACACCAGTTGTTGGTCTCAGTGAGGCCTTTCTGTAGGATGTCAACATCACTTGGGGAGTTTATAACAGCTCCCAACTTGCAATCGTCTGCGAACTTAGCCAGAGTCCCTTCGTGTTGGCCTGAACTTCAGAGAAGTAGATACCAAACAGGAGAGGACCCAGGATCGAATCCTGTGGGACTCCACTCGTGACCGGTTGGCCATCTGACTTGGAGTCAGCTACTTTCACACTGTGGGTTTTGTCTGTGAGCTAGTTTTCAACCACCTAGTGATATAGGGGTTGCTGCCTAGCTTAGTGAGTTTTTCTGTGATTCCTGTGTGGGGAATGGTATCAAAGGCTTTGGCCAGAACAAGGTAGGCTGTATGCACCACCTTGCCTTCATCCACAGCACTGGTGACCAAGTTGAGCAGGCATGATCTACCCTTCACAAAACCAAACTGTGTGGGATCCAGTGTTTGGAGATTCCCTATATCCTTGTTTATTAGGTCCATGATGATGCATTCGATAGCTTTGCATATCAGACTCGTCAGGCTAATGGGGTGATAGTTCCCAGGGTTTGTAGTCGCTAATCCTTTGTGAAGAAGGATGACTGTAGCAATGCGCCATTCAGTAGGGACAAAGCCTGAGGTGAGACTGTGACTGAACAGGGCACACAGGTGAGGTGCCAGTTCACACTGTAGTCATGTAGAACACACCCAGGGATATTGTCAGGTCCCATATAAGCTGTATTCTTGGCCTTGGACAGTGCTGTTTTAACATGTGCAGCAGTAATACTTGGTGCCTGGCAATCTGCTGGTATTGTGATTGATCCATGGGGGGGGGGGGGGGGGAGTTGGCACTGAATCTGTTGGCCAGTATATTGGCAATATCTGTTGGCTCGGTATAGGAGGTACCATTGTGCAGTAGCTCAGAGCAAATGTGGGTATTGCCGTGGTGATTCTTTACATAACTGTAGAAGGCCTTGATGATTGTCTTTACTGTCTGATCTCCTGTTTGGTATCAACATCTCTGAAGTACAGGCTAACACAGAAGGTCTTTGGCTAACAAAGTTCACAGATGACTGCAAACTAGGAGCCATAATCAAAACTCCTAATGATGTGGACATCCTACAAAAGGGCCTCGCTGAGACAGATGCCTGGTGTCAAAGCCATGGCCTCAAGCTCACTGCCAAAAAGTGCATTGTCATCCCTTTCGGTAAAAACTCTGTACCCATGAACTACCACATAGGCAGTAGTCTACTTAAAAAAGAAAGTGTGATGAGACCCTGGGACACAGGTGGACAGTAGTCTCTCCTTTGATAATTATATCGCCACAGTAGTCAGGAAATCCTTCTACATGGCACACCATCACAAAAGGTTTCTCATCCAGGAAAAGAGGTCATTGTTCATTAGACCCATTATAGAGTACAATGCCCCTTTTGGTATGTACCTCACAAGATATCTACAACCAGTGGAAAGGCTGCAGAAATACCTCACAAAGAGGATTACCAGCCTCAAACAGATGCCCTATGCAGACAGTCTCAAAAAACTCCAACTTTACTCTGTCTCATATCGCCTACTCAGAGGCTATCTCTGCCTAACATACAAAGCTATTTCAAACCCAAAGCTGCTGGACATGCTCCACTTAAAGAAATCCCAATCCCTCTGAGCTACACACTCTAAGGACCTAAACCTTGTCACCACAGTAAACAGAATATGCTGGAGGGATAGATTCCTGTCCCGGAGACTTCCCTTACTCTGGAACAAACTACCTATCTGTATCAAACAAAACTCCTCATTAGCACTCTTCAAGAAAAATCTTGATGATTGGATGGGAGATAGGAAATTCACCCTGGGGATCACTTCTGTGGCTCTGCTTGACAGGGGCACAGGAAAATAATTTTCTTGGGTGGCAAAAGCCAGGGTACCATTTGGCTAGGCTTATATAGGCCCTAGGACCAATAGCCTAGTACCTACCTATGAACCTATGCTGCAATTCTGTTTTCATAGCTAGCTTTAGAGGATTTGATGAGGAGTCTCAACTTTTTGTTGAGGCAGATAAGGGAGTTTTTCCAGTCCTGGAACTTCACATTATTTTGCATCAGTGTCCTCCTCCTGTTGTAGAGTTTGTTTATGGCAGGGGACCACCAGATTGGCTTCTTTTTTTTGGAGGAGAGCATCTTGATTCTGTTGGGTATGGCGAGATCCATGCATTTGTGTATGTGTTCGTACAGTGCATTGGTGTATGATTCGGTGGTCATGCAGCTGTTCTCCATTTGCATGGATGCCATGAAGTTAGCTCCCTCTGTTTTTAGGAGCCCAAAGTTAGCTTTGGAGAAATTTTTCATGGTGGTTACCTTTGTGGGGTGGAGGGGTGGGTGTGGATTTCCAAGGTGATTAGTTTGTGGTCAGATCTAACCAGGGAGGAGTTAACTATTGGTGTAGAGCAATGGTCGCCCATGTTAATAATGACCAGGTCAAGGATGTTGCTGCCTCTAGTGGGGGTAAGAACGAGCTGGTCCAGGACATTGGAATTAGTGAATTCCAGGAAATGTTGGGCAAGTGCATTGGTACATGAGTTGTTTTCCCATTTAATGGAGGGGTAGTTGAAGTCGCCCAATATGAGAGTGTTAGGCTGGACCCTAATATTCTCCAGGGTGCTTAGGAACATGGAGTGTGAGTCTTGGGACGTGGTTGGGGACCTATAGCAAGCTAAGACCTGAATCGCTGTCATACCCAATGTTAGCTGCACCTGAAGTATCTCTGATGCAGTATGTTGGGCTACCAGTTTGCAGGTGTGCGCATCCTTTATGAATATGGAAACACTAGCACCTTTGGAGCTTCTGTCCAAGTTCTGGGACCGAATGGTGTGGAATAAGTTGTAGCCTGGTAGTGCAGGGGTGATTTCTGCTCCCTTGAACCAGGTCTCTGTTACACCACAAATGTCGATGTTCTCCATTTTAAGAAGTGCTTCAAGCGAGTGCATTTTGAGATTTAGACTTCTAACTTTGAGCAGCATGACCCTCAGATTGCATTTGTTTGTAGCTGTTACGGTGGTAATCTGGTCTTTGGAGCACCACCTAAAAAAGGAACTATAGGGGTTGCAAGAGCCTTGGCCAGTATCTGGAAGCCCAGGGGTGACAGATGCAGGGCATCTCTGGCAAAGGATCGAGGTCTGTCAGTCATGTCATCCCATGTAGACAGATTCTGGATCCCCTTAGAGTGACACCAGAAACTTAGCCAGTTGTTGAAATCAATCATTTTCTGCGTGTACTGTGGTATCATTCTGGGTGATGGTAGGATGCTACTCAGGGCTAGGGTCATACCCACCTGGGTTACATAATCTGAGAGCTCCTCTGTGTCTCTTTTCATGTAGTCCAGGGAGGTATGTCCGAGTTCATTCACACCCACATGTACAATGACAGAGTCATATTTGTACCTGTTGTTGCGGGACCTGAGTGCATGCGTTATGTGGCAGATCCTGGCACCTGACAGGCAGCTGACTGTTACTTTTCCCTTATTTATCCTAGTGAGTGGGACATCAGTATGCTTCACTATCTAGTCACCTATGACTAGTGTGTTGGGCATGCTGTTTTGCCTTAGGGGCTTTGGTTGAGTGGCACGCTGTTTAAGAGAGTTATGTAGCTCATGATTAGTGTTGTGTTGTGGTGGTCAAGTGTGTTTTTGCCTTGGAGGTCTCTGCTGTTTGGGTAGATTTTTATTGAGAGCCTCCAGGAAGGTGGGTGTGTGGTTTGTGTTTTTATGTGAAGGCAGTGATGGTGTGTGTTCTGGTGGTCTATGTGTTCCATGTGGAGCGGTGCAAGTGTTGACCTTCTCCTCTTGACCAACTATTCCGGTTTTGGCTGGAGAGTGCGTGGCTTCCAGTTTGGATATATAAGTGCATCTCTCGCAAGTCTGAGTGTTGGGATATAAGAGGAGAGGGTTGTCTGTGTACATGAGGCAGTTGCTACATTGCCCCAGGATGCCCAAGTTCACCAGGTTAATGGGAGAAAGCATAGGGAACTGACCTTTAGACATGCCTGAAGGGGTAGGCATTAATAATAAGAACTGGAGCTGTTTCCTTGTAGAACATTTAGTGCTGGTACCACTTTTGTGTGCTACAGTAATTGCTACAAGAAGTCTGGTAAAGTGCTAGACTAATAAGCTAGTAAAAGTGCAGGAAAGGAGAGAACTAACAGATTTAAGGGAAAAATTGAAGAGCAGACTTTGGCACTGCTCAGAAGTTTGCAGACTGTCCTGGATACAGCAAATCTGTATCTAGACTAGACTAGTTACAGGAAAGGCAGGAAACAAACACAAATGCAGGCTTTTAAACCAGAAAGTTGAAAGAGATGGAAAAACTGCCCAAACGGCCAGTAAACCACAATTTCTGGGCCAAAAACCACTCCTCTTGTGGTAGATAGGCTACCTAGTGCTGACCACTCCACTGATAAACTAGAAGGCTTCCCTCCAAACACAGAAAGGCTTGGGGGGCTCAGAAGCTTACATACAGTCCTTGCTTTGTGTTCTTTACTTTGAATCCTTACCACATGCTTCCATTTTTCATTCTCTTCTGCTACTCCACTTTTGCCTTATTTTACTTTTTCTGCATATTTTTCTTTGTCCATCTCGCCACTGTTCATCAAGATTGTTTTCACTATTCTTTAGGATTGTGTCTGCATCCTATTTTTGTATTTTCTCCATAATGCCCCCCGCCCCCAGAAACCTCTCCTTCATTTTCTGACTCACTGTGCATCACCATTTAAGTAAATCACAACCTCCCAAGTGGAGGGTTATAGTTATACATCCATCATTTACAGACTCATCTCTGTCAAACAGCTTTCTTTGAAACATCATCTCAGAATCCTGCATGAATTATCTGGAGTCTCGATATTGGCTTTCTCCTCTGTTTCTCTCGCCATTCCATTATCATCTTCTCTCTCTCTCCAGCTGCCTCACTGTTTCTCTGGGCCCGTCTGTGCACCCCGAATGGAAACAGGGAAGTGGTCAAGCAAAATGGATCCTATTCACAACAACAACAAGTATGGGAAGTTCGTCAGTGTCCTGGCCAAATTTCTCCCAGTAGTATAAGCACCATCTTCGGTCTCCCTTGAAGAGAGGCTGGTAGCACAGTAGGACTAAGATGGTCAATAAAAGAATTTAAAAAATAAATAAAATGCTGTACACTAATTTTCCTTTTATTGAGAAGAATATGCCTGACCTTTATATAAAATTAAAGGGACTACTTATTTTATTTATTTATTTACATTTGTTGATCGGGTTAGTCTGACTGGGCAACAGCCCTTTTTCAGCAGAGACCCAAGGAGAAAAGCTCCAATAGAAAGAAACAAAGGTGCATAGCTTGGATATATATACAAATGAGCAGATTGCATCCAATCTGAAAGCATTTTCACTGCTTGTATTTTACTGTCCATGTCCGTAATCAAGAGTTTCTTATTTCTCAATTTCTGTTATCTTTTGTTTATTCTTTTCCCACGTGTTCTTAGTTGCCATAACAGAATCATCTTTAATCCATACATGTAAATACTTCATCTTATGCCCACATAAATATACAGGTATTAACCAATTTGTATGTGGCTATATAGTTTACAGCTGTAACTTTTGTTTTATCGTCATTAATTTTATATTCAGGAATTATATGAAATTCTCTGAAAATGTCCCATAATGTCAAAATGTCATTTTCTGAATTTTTCAAACACACGATATCAGTCACAAATAAGGATAAATTTTCTTGAGTGCCATACCAGTGGGTCTATGTCATGAAATCGACGTCTGATAATGTCAAGTCACATTTGTTCGACACAGAAATGTCGAACTTCAACTTTCCCGAACGGCCATTTTGTTACACCTGCTCTTTCCCCGACTGTAGTGCGGTCTCGTAGTTAGAATATTTAGTTGGGGGGTGTGGGGGGCAAAGCCCCCCACTTAAATATGTTTATTTTTGTGTGACGTTGGTTTTTGGTCAACCGATTTGTTTTTGGTCAACCGATTTCTTTCTGTCAGAAGGAAATCGGTGATTTGGCCGTTCGAGTATGTTGGAGTTCGACATTTTCGTGTCAAACAAATGTGAGTTGAAATTTTCAAATGTCGATTTTGTGATATAGACCCGTACCAGTTATATCCTTGAATTTGGGTGCCTCTTTTTTCTTTACAGTGTGTCGGTATAAAGTAGGTAATAAAGGTGAAAGACTATACCCCTGCCTGGTTCCTGTATTTAGACCCAGCTTGCTGGAGAGGAACTCTCCCTCCTTAATTATTGCCTCTGATCCTTCTTGTGTCTTCCCTCCTTAATTATTGCCTCTGATTCTTCTTGTGTCTTTGTAGTTAACCCTATTATTACGTCAAGGAATGCAAATGCCTCCATTGCCATACTCATAAAATCCCAGCTGACTCTACTGAATGCTTTGTCTGCATGAAGACCCATCAGTAATGGTGACGCCTTTTTACATTCTCCTTCCCCCTGGATCACCATTATTCTGTTAATGCTATCAGATGTTTGCCTACCCTCCACAAGACCACATTGATCTATATCAATTTTGGTAACACCTTTGCCATTCTTTTAGCTAAATAAACATTCAAACTTTGTAATCATGGTTTAAATTGCATTTGGCCTACATGAAGCAGGATTTGAAGTACTTTAGCCCTCTCTAGTTAAATACAGACATCAGAAGATGTTCTTCGTCTTCCCTTGCTGCAGTCCTGACAATTGGGTATAGTCCGCGTCCCAGTCGGCCCGAATACCAGAGTATAAGGCTGACGTCGGTCATGGCGCCTTAGACTGACGTCAGTACGTCAGGGTACTAATGCGCATGACCGACGTCATTTCCTCAGTCTTTTTTGCCGCATGGTCCGATGCAGAAGCAATTTTGCGAGTGCAGGTTGGCGTTCTGAGATTTTCCGAAACCGGAGTTTCAGACCGAGTACAGAGTTGGCTAAGTAACCCCGTTGGGGAACATTTTGGTTTTTTCTTGCCTCAGTATTTAACCGGATGTCAGAAAAAGTGAATAACTGTATTTCTTGTGGGAAGCAGATACCGCATAGGGATTATCATACATTGTGTATACCTTGTTTAGGGCCTGAGCACGACGTTGTTGGTTGCCGCTCTTGTGCTAGATTTAACAAGCGCACTATTAAGAGGAGGCTTGATTGTGCTAGGTTAGTGTTTGGGAAGCGTTGCAATTATACTATGCCGTCGGATGCTCCGTGGCCTGCTTCATCTAAGAAGCGCAAGGACAAAACAGTGAAGTCTAGGGGTGAGGAACCGGCAGTCCCGGACGTCGGTCCTTTAGAAGGCTCAGGGGAGCCAGAGGTTTTGCCAGGAGTCTCTATGGAGTCTCAGGCAGATACTTTACTGTTACAGGATGTGCCCTCTCAGGAGGTAGGCCAGGCTGAGGGGCTTCTCAGGTAACTGTTCTTCCCTCTCTTCCCAAGGTAGTTAGGGCCTCTCCTTCTGTTGCCAAAGCTTCTTTTAGAGGAAGGCCAAGTTCAGCTTCTGTAGGGGCTTCTCCTAGCATTTCGGGCTCTGTGCCTAAGAAACATATGCTTAAAATGGCAGAAGATTTGATTACTCTGATTAGAGGTTCTATGCCCCCACCTGATAAGAGGCCTAGGGTGGAGCAGGAGTTTGATAGTTTTGAACAGTGTTCACAGGCTTCAGAGTCTTCTGTGGAAGACTTGCCAGAATTTCCTACTTATTCTGATTCTGATGTGGATGATTCCACTCCTTCCGCTTCTCCTCCTGAGGATTTTTCATTTTCAGAGACTCTTCACTCCATGAGGGAGCACTTTAAATGGGAAGGCCAAGATTACTCTGACTCCAGAAAAAGGCTTAGAGAATTCTTGTTTTTGCCCCAGCATAGGCCCTTAGCTATTCCTCCTGTGTTGAATGTGGTGGAGGATGTTTTTGCAGAGGCTTCTCTGAACCCTGATTCCTTGCCTCCTGCTCCTGTTAAGCCTGATAGGTATTATAGGGTGCCCGAAGCTCATAAGTATTTGTTTAAGAGTCCCAGGGCGGACCCAGAAACTGTTTCTCAGGGGCCTAAAGGTGTTAAAGCTTCTGTGGTTAAAAATCCTGTACCCTCTGATAAAGAGGCAAGGGCTTTGGATAGGTGGGGTAAGAAAGTATATACTTCTTCCACTCTAGCCATGAGGGCGTTGAATTGTCAATTTCATATGCTGAAATATCAGAATTATCTCCTTTCACAATTGAAATCTAAGGTGGATGCTTTGGCGGAAGGTATTGAGTGTAAAGAATTGCTGGATTTGGTTCATGTGTCTGAACAAGTGGGTAAGCATTCTTTGCAGTGTGGTTTTGATGCTGTTCAGGCCTCCTCGAGGGTGGCTGCTACTAGTTCTGTTCTTCGCAGACATGCATGGTTGAAGGATCAGAATTTAGCTGAGCATGTTAAGACCAGGATTTTGGATGCTCCTTTACAGTCTGATGTGTTGTTTGGACCGCCTGTGGAAGCAGTTTTAAAGAAAATGGAGGACAAAGCTAAGTCTATGCAGACTGTTAAAGATTTTTGCAGGTGCAGCCTCCGAAGTTTAGTAGAAATTGGCCTGCTAAGGGGTGGACATATCCTGCTTATGGTTCCCAGTCTAGGGGTAGGTCTAGACGTGGTAGGGGCAGGGCTCAAGGTTCGTTTAGGCCTAGATCAGACAGTTCACCTGCTCAGACTTCTGGTGAGGGCAGGGGTCAGTCCTTTCGTAAGCAGAACCAATGACCTGCCTTTTCAGCTGCCAGTGGACTCTCGTCTGGCAGCTCCTTTGGGAGGAAGATTGTCTCTTTTCAAAGAAAATTGGGATTTAATCACTCAAGACAGATGGGTGCTGGATATCATTCATCACGGGTACAGATTTTATTTCCACACAATGCCC
This sequence comes from Protopterus annectens, assembly GCF_019279795.1. Lineage (NCBI taxonomy): Eukaryota > Metazoa > Chordata > Ceratodontiformes > Protopteridae > Protopterus > Protopterus annectens. The sequence goes on from NC_056741.1 coordinate 1,108,305,946, forward strand.
CTTTCAAAGGCATGCCAGATGTTCCTCCTCCACAAAGAAAAGAGGCTCACAAGCAAGTTTCTCAGTTACTCCAGATAGGGGCTATTCAGCCAGTCCCTGTGTCAGAAAGGGGCTTCGGATTTTATTCTCGCCTGTTCCTAGTACCAAAGAAGGGGAACATGTGGAGACCAATTTTGGATTTATCTATCCTCAACACTTATCTGGACATTCCCAAGTTCAAGATGTTGACGTTACAGCAACTGTTACCTCTGCTGGGCAAGGATCACTGGATGGTAACTTTGGATCTCAAGGAAGCTTACCTTCATGTGCCCATAAGGCTAAGTTGCAGAAAGTATCTGCGGTTTCGAACTGGAGATTTTCATTATCAGTTCTCTGCATTGCCCTTTGGCTTATCTACTGCGCCCAGAGTATTCACAAAGGTTCTGGCTCCAGTGATAGCTTACTTCAGGCTTCAAGGCATTCAAATCTATCCTTACTTGGACGACTGCCTGATTCTGGCTCAAGAAAAGGAACACCTTCTACAGCATCTGGAATATGTCATAGCAGTGCTAAGATGCCTAGGGTATTCTGTGAACGAAATAAAGTCCAGTCTAGTACCCTCTCAAGACATGTGCTTTCTGGGTGTGAGACTGAATACAGCAGCTCAGATGGCCTTTTAACCCCGGACAAACAAAAGAGTCTGTCACTTTACTTCCATCAACTATCTCATCAGTCCGTGCTGACTGCAAGGACAGTCCTTCAAGCATTAGGGTTCATGGCATCTTGTATTCTGGTGCTTCCCAATGCCAAACTGCATATGAGGAAGCTGCAATGGTATCTCAAAAATGTATGGACACAGCACTGCCAAGATTTGGACACTGTCATTCAAATAATACCTTGCCTTCAAAAGGAATTCTTGTGGTGAGCTCAGGAATGTCACCTAAACAAGGGACTCTCTGTGACCCGGCCAGAGGCGAGTCAGATTTTAACGACAGATGCCTCGGACACTGCTTGGGGAGCTCATCTAAATGGAAAGTGGATACAAGACAAGTGGCCTGCCAGACTACAGCATCTACATATCAACATGAAGGAGATGTTAGCAGTCCAGTTTGCATTGATGGCATTCAAGGAGTTACTTTTTCCAGGGCAGGTGTTGATTCTGACAGACAACACAACTGTCATGTGGTACATCAACAAGCAAGGGGGAACACATTCTTATCCTCTATGCAGGCAAGCAATGATTTTATGGGAGACTGCGTTAAGCCTGCAACTGACTCTTCAGGCAAGGTTTCTGCCAGGAGCACAGAACTCCCTAGCAGATGTTTTAAGCAGACAAATCATGGATCCCCACGAGTGGAAACTGGATCTTCATGTATTTCAGAAATTGACAGTGTCATGGGGAACTCCAGACATAGATCTGTTCGCTTCTCCACTAAACCACCAGCTGCCAAAGTATTGCACAAAGGGGTTTCATCACACAGCTTGGAAAGTGGATGCTCTGTCTTTCAGTTGGAAAAACCTTCATGTCTATGCCTTTCCACCTCTACCTCTTCTTCCAAAGGTATTACTAAAGGTCAGACAGGACAGGCCACGGATGATTTTGATAGCTCCAGATTGGCCTCGGCAACACTGGTACCCACTTCTAAGGAGTCTTGTAAAGAAGCCTCCATGGCCTTTACCTCTGATTCCTCATCTGTTATCTCAGAAGGACGGTCATCTGCTCAATGTCAAGCTTCAATCTCTTCATCTCACAGCTTGGCATATTCTGTGTTGAAGCATGGTAGGTCTCAGCTTCCTCAACAAGTTTTAAATGTGATTATGGAAGCTAGAAGGCCTAGTACTAGGAGAGTGTACGCAGAAAAATGGAAGAGATTTTTATTTTGGAGTACAGCAAAGAATTTGGAGATTTCAGAGCCTAATTTGAGTGTGGCTCTTCAATATCTTACTGAATTATTGGACAAAGGTTTGTCTTTCTCTTCCATAAAGATTCATGCTGCAGCAATTTCAGCTCACTATGATTGTGACCCACCTTTGTTTTCGCATCCTTTGTTCAAGCAGTTTCTTAGAGGGGCAAAGAATATAAGACCCCCACGTAGAGCTCCTACTCCTGCTTGGGATCTCAATTTTGTGTTGGAAAAACTTACTCTACAACCTTTTGAGCCTGCAGCTACTGCTGAATTGAAATATTTGTCATGGAAGACTGCTTTTCTGTTGGCTATTACTTCTGCAAGAAGGGTGTCTGAGTTGCAGGCCCTTATGGCAGTAGAGCCCTTTCTGATTTTCCATAAGGACAGGGTATCATTACGTACTAATCCTTCCTTTATGCCTAAGGTGGTTTCTAGTGTGGCTTTAAACCAAACTATTCATTTGCCTACGTTTTTTGCAGATCCTCAAAATAAAGGGGAAAAGATTTTGCACACTTTAGATGTACACAGGCAATTGCGTTATTATTTGAGCAGGACTAAAGATTTTAGACAGTCTCAACAGTTACTTGTTTCTTTTGCTTTAAGTTCACAGGGCAAGCCTGTGTCAAAACAAACTATTTCTAGGTGGATTGGCTTTTGCATTGCATTTTGTTATTCCCATCATGGCAAAGAGGTTCCAGCTGGGATTAGGCCTCATTCCACTAGGGCTACTGCCACTTCAACAGCATTTCTAAGGGGTGGCAACTAAGGATATTCTGGAAGCAGCTACTTGGAGTTCAGTGCATACTTTCTCTAGGCATTATCACCTGCCTATATACTCTAAGACTAGAGCTGGTTTTGCCACAGCTGTTTTACAAGGCATGTTGTCAGCTCCTGCTACTTTATAATTTGCCAGCCTCCCTTACCTCTGCTTTGGGATTCTACCCAATTGTCAGGACTGCAGCAAGGGAAGACGAAGAACATAGTACAGTTTTGTACCTACCATAAATGTAGATGTTCGAGGATTCCCTTGCTGCAGTCCAATTTTCCCTCCCTCCTTCCCCTCTGTTTTTCAGGGTGGTTGTGTAGGTGAGTTTACATGCTTATATTTTTTGTATATATATATATATATTACTGTATATATTGTACATGTTTTTTGGTGCAGGTTGTTTTTGGGACTTGTCTTTTTGGGTCTTCTGACATCTGGGGCAAGAAAAGACTGAGGAAATGACGTCGGTCATGCGCATTAGTACCCTGACGTACTGACGTCAGTCTAAGGCGCCATGACCGACGTCAGCCTTATACTCTGGTATTCGGGCCGACTGGGACGCGGACTATACCCAATTGTCAGGACTGCAGCAAGGGAATCCTCGAACATCTACATTTATGGTAGGTACAAAACTGTACTTTTCTTCCAAGATGCTGGCACTTCCCCATCTTTTAAAATATTGTTAAACAAAACCTTCCAGATATTTATCACTTTCTTCATTCCCAAATTTCCATAGAAATACCATCTTTTCATGAAGACTTCCATTTTGATTGAATGTACACCACCATTTTTATCTCATTCTTTGATCTTAAATTGTTGAGCCTCGTCTTCCTCTAACCTTGGCATAATTAAGTCTAACATTAATATTTCCATGTGTTTTTTTTTTGTTCCACATTTCTCTGCTTTATATAGATTTTCATAATATTTTAGTAGGATCTCTGGTTTTACTTGTCATAGACTGCTCAAGTGGGTCAGCAGTCCCTTTCTACTTTCTATTACCTTAATCTTTGTATTAAAAGTTTTTGTGCTGTAGAGTTGTCAGAAATGTTAATGCTTAACAGCAACCTTTCTTAACTCATATTATCCAAATATTGTCTTATTTTTCCTTTAGCACTCTGCATTTGCACCTCTTTCTGTTCTGCAATACTTAATCCTTTGTTAACCCCTCTAAATAATTCCCGTTACTTATTTCCCATCTCTCTCTCTTATTTTTACTCCATTTTTAAAATCCATTTTCATTGTATCCCACTGACTATCCTTTTGAAGAAATTTATGTCTTTCCTAATAACTCTCAAATCCTTTCTACTACCCATTTGTTAAATTCCTCTCTTAACAGATAAGTAGGAAAGCATCAGTGTTTCTATTTTACTTCATTACCTTGGTTTGTAATGGTGCATGATCTGAAATAGTTATTGGATGTATGTCAAAGCTTCCAATTAAATACATATTCTGTTGTAAAATATTTCGTTTCAGCCTAGCTCAGTTGTATCTTGAGGATTATGTAAATCCTGTCTTGAGTTCGTACTTTCTTTCTTTCGGCTTTTCCCGGTTAGGGGTCGCCACAGCGGAACTCTGGTCTGCTAATGATTGGCAGTCGATTTTTACGGTGCAGAGGTGCCAGCCTGACACCCAACCTTCAACGAAGGCACGCCCATTCACACATGTCTTTTAAATGCCACTGACCACGGGGAGGACATGCAGACTCCCCACAGAAGGAACTACAGCCGAGAATCGAACGGGAGAACCTTTTCCCGTGAGGCGACAACGCTACCACTGCACCACCTTACTGAATTCAAATCTTCCACACCAAATATAATCCTATATTTCTTTGGAAATCTAACCTCTTTTGTTATATTTTCTCTTCTAGGCCCACTTGATACATCCTCATTATTGCAAACTACATTTCAGTCCTCACCCATAAGTTAGTATTCCGTATTAAAAGCTAATTATTTCACCCAAAAGTCTTTTAAGCTCCACAGTAGTAGTTTTTGCTGGAATATAAATACATGCCAGCATAATCCTCCTTCCCTGCCGGTAACCCACTTACTGCTACAAATCTGCCATTATTGTCTTCTTTTCCTCTTTTGTTGTTATTGGAGCCCCTCAAGCACTCTGTGTTCCCCCCCCCCCTTTTTGTCTCTGATTTTCTGTTAAATGTCCACCCTGAAATTCTTTTTTTTGAAGTTCACATACTCATTTCTATCCAAGTAAATCTCCTGCAACATTGCTATTTGCATATTACATTTTTATAGAGTTCAGTATTCTTTGCTTTCTGTCTACACCTGTAAAACCATTTACATTCTTACATTCATGGCTTACAGATAGGATGTAGATAATCAACATAGGGGAAGTTACCTCCGCAAAGAGACACGTCACCAGTGGAGTCCCCAAGGTTTTTTGCTGTGACTTCTCCAGTTTGGCATTCACTTTCCTGGAGTAAAATCCAATACCAAAGGGCTCTGCCTAGCTGTTTACAGATTACTGCAAGCTAGGAGCAGTCATTGACTCCCCAGTTGACTTAGCCATCATGCAGGAAGGTTTGTCTTAAATAAATAACTGTCATGGTCAAACTAAATGCCAAAAAATGCATTATTGTATCCTTTGGGAAGTCCTACCCCAGATAGCTACCACTTTGACACTATGCACCTAAGGGTTGAAACACTTTTTTATAGCTTAAGCCAAGGACATTACAATGTCAAAGCCATAATACAATGATTTGAAATGGTACAATGTGTATACAAAACCGTACTACTTTCAAACATACAAAACAAGTAACATAGGAAGCAAATCAATGTATAGTATATATGTGTATGATACACACACACAGACACACACTCACACACATATGTACGTATATGCACACACACATACATACGCGCGTGCACACACACACACATATATATATATATATATATATATATATATATATATATATATATATATATATAAGAAATCAAATTCTTTGAAACTTTTAAATTTAAGGATTTGAGAACTTGCGTGCACAGTGACCTAACATTTGACCAGCATGTTCTGCTGTTGTAAGAAAGTCCTTCTACATTGCCTGTAAACAAAGGGATTGTATCTTGATCTAGAGATGTTATTGCCCCCTGTACTCAGCACTCATTAGTCCATTTATTGAATATAATGCCCCCTTTGGCGTGTATTTGCCCAGACACATGCAGCAACTGCAATGTCCACAGGGATACAGTACTGAAAGGATACAAGGCCTAAATAGCATGTCCAACATGAACAGATTTAAAGTCCTGTCACTGTACTCTGTATCCTACAGACTACTAAGAGGTGACCTGTTTCTAGCATACAAAGTATCATCCAACCCATTACTGATGGACTTACTGCACATCAGCAGATCAAATGGCACCAGAAATACTCAGTATAGGGATCTAAACCTCTTGTGTAACCTCAACAGAGCAGTTTGGAGGGACAGTTATATTTCATAGAGGATACTGCTACTGTGGAACAGACTCCCCATCCACATAAAGTTCATCCCTGTCCATTTTTCAAGCACAGCTTAGATCTATGGATGGGAAACGGAAAATCTTTCCTAGGACTGCCCCCTGTACTACTGATATACAGAGGAAACTCCTAAAGCCTTTATCCCATGAATGGATCCATTCGAATTATCTATGGTATGATCCTAGTTACTCTCATTAAGGGTAATATGTAATTATCAACCTTGGGATGAGTAAGACCAATCTATAACCAAATGGGAATACATTATTTCTAGCACAAAAAGGGAAGTTGTCCAGATGTAAAATGGCTGGCAAGGGCAGCTCATCTAGTACTCACTGAACTATATGACTATACTCAAACATCTACAGTTATGCAGAGATGACTGGACAACTGTTATGTACTTTTCTTGCTGGTCAACATCACTACTTTGAAGCATCTCCGATCATCTGGATGTTAGTTGTAGATAACTTGTGTTTCACAAGGATCAGGCATTTTTAAGACCATTCCATGCTTCCTTCCAGTAGTAATTGCTGTTAAACTTTTCCTTTAATTTCCTTGTTGTACTCTTTCTAGCGAAAGAAAATATTCATACTTCACAGATGCATTAGCTCTGGTTTTATCTGAAGAAGGTGCATGAATTTTGGAAGATGAGGGGGAGGGTCTGGCCAGTATGCAAGAAAGCCCTTTTTTAAGAGTATTGCTGATTGCATTGTGTTTTTGCATCAGAAGGCAAAAAGCCTTTTAGAAAATACTGTCAAAAGCCATTCCACCATGTGTGTAGCTGCATCCTGCTTGCTTCAGGAATGTTGTCTTTGCAGACACTTAATCCAAGGTTACTTGTCATCAGTTTACAGCCTAGGTTCATTGGTAAGGTGATGGGTAGTTATAGGCTTGTAGTGCAAGGGGTTATTGAGGAGCCTAGCCCGAATCGTCATTTGCCCGCAAGCACTGTCTGGTTGATTTTTCCTCAAGGTCACACAGCAGGCAAATTAGAACTGAGGGAATCAAACCCTGCACCACAGGAACTACAGCTCACAGCCTTTGTCTTCCATTCCAGTTGCCAACTTGTCTATGTCCACTGCCTGTACCGAGTACTTTTTTTGTGAGCCAGGAGTGGTGCCTCCCTTGTCATTTTGATGTTACCTGATTAAACCTTCTGAGGTCTTCCTTTTTGCTGTCTTGTTCTGGCCTCTGAGTAAGTTTAATTTCACTGCTTTCAATGCCTCCCAAGTTACCTAGTACCTGAAAATCAGCTAAAACAAAAACATACTTGGCATATCAGGTCATCCACATGAGTGGAATATGTACTTAACATATCAGTTGATCCACAAAAGGGAGAGTCATCTGCAATGGTTACTTATTACTCTAACACCTTCCTGTCATGTCCTAATGGTTCTTCCATTCACAGCAGCTGCAGATGGAGTCTTCTGGTAATTGAGTAAATGTGTAATTGTTTCCTGCCTTTCAGGTTGTACTTCCTCACTGAATGGTGGTTAACAGGAGCAGTAACTAAACTAGGTACACTTTCCTAATCCACTGCATGACACCATAGCGTATGTAGACAGGCTCATAGGAGGATACTAAGCTACCTGCCCTATAGCCTTTTTTAACCTAGCCATTCATGCCCCAAGTTTCCCAATTATCAGTTCCCATGGGCTAGAACAGCTTTTGGTATATGCCTGTGACTTAGGGCATCTTCAAACTGCCCTTATCAATAAGGGCCACAAGTGATATGCCAGGGGTGAATTTGCAATTTCTCATGCATTGGTTCAAATTGCATTTAAACAGGATTAGGGAAAAGCTCTGTTTCACATGAATGGGGAGTCTGTTCCAGAGAACAGGTAATCTCTGAGACACACAACTATTCCCCCCAATATGTTTTGCTTGTGTCACAGACAAAGTTTAGATCATTAGATTGTGTAATTCTAGTGCTGTTTGTGTTGCGATATGTAACGGATCCATCAGGGCTGGATCGGAGAATGCTTTGCAGGGCAGACATAGATTGCCCTCAGTAGTCTGTAGGAGGCAGAGTACAGGAACAGGGCTTTGTGGCAGTCTGCATAGGACATACTGTTTACATCCTATATTCTTTTAGTGCATATGTAACTTGCAGCTTAGGGACAAGGAAAGAGAAAAGCAGCAGAGCTGATTGGAAAAGAAGAAATCCTCACAATTATCCTTTGCAGAAGGTCCCCTTACAATCAGCTGATACTGTGAATGTTTGCCATTTAATGTGCATATGTAATTTTTTTCTGGCTTGTCAAAATTGCGTATTTTGCTGCTAAAAATTATTTTCTTGCAATGTTATCTTTATACTCTCCACAGGATAAAGTCCGTCATCTGGAAATGGAATTGGATGAAGAAAAGAATACAGCAGAGTTAATGACAGAGAGAGCAAACAGAGCTAGAGAGCAGGTAGGTGAAATGAAGTAGTGGTGTGTGTCACCATATATTGTTTATGTGCACAAGTACCCCGAAAACTGAAGCCTCCTTTCTGAAAGTATGATTTTTTTTTTCACATGAAAACTCCCAGCTGAAAACATTCCTTTTGCTCTAGCTAGATTAGCAAAATAAATAGATGTATACCCCTGTGCACACTGTCCATTAATTGTGGTCCTTAGTACCTTTCATCTTAAACCCCTCTCTGGCCATTGTACCCTTAGTCAACCTCATACTGCAAATACAGCACAAACACTTTCCAAAAATAACCAGGTTTTTCAAACCTGTGCAACCCAAGTGGATTGCAAAAGTCTTCCCGCCCTGTATAAATTGAGAGATGATGCATGGAAAGCCTAGAACAGCTCCCTTCCACTGGTTTACAGCAGTAATTCCGTCTAGTCTGGAATCTAGCCAAGAAAGCAACTAAGACACAAATTATTGCATCTTCACTCTTCAAAGAACAAAAAAAAAAGAAAACCTCTTAAAGCACTTCAGCAGTTTTGGAATCTAGTGAGCCAAATCAAACCAATTCCCCCATGTCTTCCTCCAAAGGGAATGACATAAATCCATAAACCTTAGGAGGTGTTTCCACTTCCAGCTTTCTTAAAGAATTCTTCCAACTTCTTGCTTCTCTGCTGTCAGTCATCCCCCACAAATGCCCGAATCTCCTCCCTTTACCATTCCTTCTTCTAATTTAAAACAATCACCTATGACAAGATGAAAACTTTCCTTCTGACACACCTACCAGCTCTGATGGGCGACATCCTCTGCTTTATTACACTCAGCAACGGTTTTATTGTGCAGCTCCTTTATGTACTTAGCAACAACTTTCTTGCCTGCAGCATTTTGCATTTGACCATGCAGCATGCCATTATCAAACCTCTCCCAAAACCTCAAAAATTACATCACCTAATGACTTCCAACCCATGTCAGTCTTACCTACCCTTGGGGAAAATATTAAAAAAATATTCTTCTCTCAGCTCTGCAACGATCTTCAACCATGTAGTATCCTTTTCCACAAGAAACATGGCTTTTGGAACAGCAGAACTGCACAGGCCTCACTTCTCACCTATTTGATGGTATTCTACTAATTATAGGTAAAGGTAAGCTCACCAGGGTAGTCTTCATTGACCTAACTTAAGACATTTTTTAAACTGTTCAACCGCCCTGTCCTCTTTGACTTAATAACTAAGTCTGGAATATGTAACAAAGTTCAAAAATTTCCCAACATGCAGACTTTTTTTCTGTTGAAAAGGGAAACTCCAAATCAAAATCTGTCCTCCTTACTTCAGGAGTACCACATGGTTCAGTCCTCTCACCTCTTCTGTTTTCCTTATTCATCAGTTCACTTCCAGGAGACTTCCCCAACATTCCTATCATCCAATATGCTGATGATATGGTGATCTATAGGTCTCGTCACTCTCACACCTCAGTATGGAACCAACTTCTGGGAGACCTGCCATAATTTTCACACTAATTAACACAAAACAGGCATATCTTGAATACAAAAAAAAAAGTAAAATGATATTTGGTACAGACAAAAACGGTGTCCAAAGAATGGCATTTAGCAACTAATAGTCTAACCCTAGTTAGAGACCCACAACAGTTTAAATTACCTGGGAAATACTTGAGAATCTGATTAGATCATCATCTTACCTTTAATCCACCATATTGAAGTAACCAAAGCCAAACTCAACACCCATCTTTTTGGGTCCAGAAAGATCTCATGCCTTCTTCCCCAAAGGAAGGAAAGCTGTTGGAAAGGGGGTACTTCCCTCAACTTGTATACAGCTTCCAAGAGAAATCTTTCTATATTGCAAATGACTATGAACAGCATCTGCAGATTCATTACGCTCACCCCCTAGGCAAAATACCATTGCTATGTGCAAGACAAAGGCCATTGACTACAACTCACAGAATAAATGTACTGTTAAGATCCCTACTCTTCTAACTCAACTGAGAATCTCATCCTTTCCTTTTTTTTTTCTTTGTCAAACTGCTGTATCTTTGCACCTCATACTACTGCTTCAGATTCCCCCCACCTCCAAGACAACATCCTTACAGACTCTGAGAATCAAGATACACTGCACAGACTACAGCTTCTTCATCCTAAGACCACCAATCTGGGAATCTCATCCTGCCCACCACAAAGAAACATCTTCATTTAAATCATTTAGGCATGATTTTAAGCAATTCTTATACATGTATGCAATCTGTAAATGGTTCATATCTGGTAGTATCACCTGAAAGGGCCTGTGCTCCAATTCTCTAAGAATACCTACTGTATGTCACTTCTCACACATCAGTCCAGGCACTGTTTGTATACATGTCTATGTATGTGTATATATATGCATACACATACATACACACACAAACATACATACATGTATTATTTATTTTACATTTGTTTACCGGGAAAGTCCGACTGGGCAGAGCCGATTTTCAGCAGAGGCCCGGGTGAGAAGCTCCACAAAGAGTGACAGTACATTCAACATTAGTAACAGTAAATACAACATGACAACAATATATACAACATAAGTTACAGTAGATTCAACATCAGATATGGATCTTAACATAGTGATAGTGATATTTAAAGAGAACATATGAGTGTTAATTTACATTTGTAAAGGGAAAATAATTCTAGATTTATGACATATTTAAGAATAAAAAGAAAAAAAAGAGAAACCGTAATACAAATAATGTCATTGTCCAAGAGACAGGCTGAATAATTCATGGAGAGTGTCCTTGTGATAACAGGAGATCAGTCAGGGGTGTTGCATGAGCAAAGCCAAGTGTCAGTTGGATAATTTTTGAGTAGTTTTTTAAACTGGTGTGTGTTGTCAGTGGTTCTATTATTATGAAGGGAGGGAGCTCCAGGTTTTTGAGGTATAGGAAGAGTATAAGGAGTCTCATGCAGTGTTAGTTTTGGAGACTTCTAGTACAGATTTATTTGATGATTGTAGCATTCAAGTGTTAGAGTAAGGTCGTAGTGAGCTTGGGAGAGCTGGAGTTTTTTCGGTGTTCTAGAGTAATTTGTGGGCCATGATTAATTGGTTGTATGCAAAAAGTTGAGATAGTTCAAGCCAGGAGAGTTTTTTGAAGGCTAGACAGTGATGTGACCTATGTAATGATCCAGTAAGAAATGTAGCTATTTTTGTTATAGCATTTATTCAGCTTACCTAAATCTGTTTTTTGAGGTTGATAAGGATGGGTGAAGCATGTAATCGTATTGCTAGTAGGTCGGTTCTGGCTATGACAGCTTTTGAGGAGTCTGTTAAAAATGTTTGGTTTCTGTAAAGGGTGCCATTTTTTGTGTACTTTAATTATATGCAAGTCAAGTCTTAGCTTCTCATCTACATTGACTCCTAGTAGTTTGGTGGATGGTTCAGGTGTAATTATTGTGTTGGTATTAGTTGTGATGTGGAGCTGTGGGGGAGGGGGATTTAGTGGTCTGGTAGGTTGAAAGATCATAAGTTTTGTTGTTTTTTGGGGGTTATGAATACGTTGGGAGTTAACCAGCCATGTTTCAGTTTCTGTAAAGGCCTGTTGCATAGGTCTCAGCCTCTTAAGAGGCCAGTGTGGAACACAGACCATAGCACTGTGTGACAAACAATAAAAATGTGGAACGCCCTATTTTTGCAACACACAAAAATGCACCATTTCCATGGAGCCTTGACAAATCTGAGCAGAATCACTGACCAATCCAGAATTAATAAGGAATAATTAAAATATGTCTGCTGTTACCTTGCGTGTTTGACAGAATAAGAGAATGTGAATTAATGTACATTTTCTGAAATAACAGTCCAACGGGAACAAAAAAAAAGGTTATAGCTCCCAGCAGTAGTCACCAGCCCGGCAACAGCACTGTCAGCACAGAATGTTCCCTCAACATTTACTACAGGCAAATTGAAACTCCCCAAGTAATACTTTTTTTTTTACTTTTTTGCCCATACTGCCTATTGGGTATCAAACTCTCTCTTGTTGCCCAAACTTGGGGCAGTGCTAACCAAGGGATGCAGTCAGGCAGGCAACCACAAGGGATGGTTCTGCTTAGCCCTAACACCTGCATATGCTTATTCATGTCCAATAGAGTGTCATGCAATGAACCTCTGTGATGCATGACACACTCATCACTTGACCAAGCTCCTTTCCTTGCAGATAAGTACCTCCAGATCCGACATAATCACCTATTATTTCCTAAATAGGGATTAATGATAAAGAATATGTGCTAAAATTATTGCACTGGAAGACTTAATTAGTTAGCTAATAATATAGTGAGTTTACATTACTCTTAAGCTAAGCTTCTTGCTTACTTGTGCAATTGGTTATTTAATAGATGTGGTACTTTGTGGCATTTTTCAGAAATAATATTATACCATTAAAATCAGTTTGTATTTCATGGCTTATATGCTACATGCCTGGCAACAACCATGCAAACAACCATGAGTATAGCCAGAAACATTCCACATTGTCCTTCGAAACTCTTATCTTTTCCCCTACAACATAAAATTATATATACACCTCTCCCAAATGTTTCTGTCTGCACATTAAGAAAATGCATGCATCTTTTTTCATCTCTTGGTCCCTAAAACTTTAAAAAAACATTGTTTTGAAATTAGAAGTCCTATCCTTCAACAAGCCATGTAAAAACTAGTTTGCAGATACTAGCATAGACAGTTGTATACTTGCACTGGTTTCAGCTAATATAATGCTTTTGGGAGACTTCTGAGCCAAGCACAAAAAGTATGCTTGACTACACTTATGCAACAGTTCAGAACTCACAAGTAGTGCATAGTCTGTTGGTAAATATACCTTTACAAATAACCGACTCTAGTGCAAAGTCAAAACAATGAGCATGTGTACTGTGTAATTTGTGACAGCACTTCTCCACTGCTTAATAACTAATATGCAGAAGCAGACAAATGCAGTCTTCCATGGAGATTGTTGTTTATGCCAAAACAGTGCACCTATATCATTTAACAACGTGCAATTTTTTTTTGTCAGAAATGTTTTTCCTGTACTTCTAAAACTGTGGTACAAATCAGTCAATGAAAACATTGACAAAATGAATGCAGCTATGCACACAGATACAGACTACTGCATATAGCAAATTTAACATGAATTTTGTATTAGCTTTACTGTTATCTTGCAAAACTATAGAAAGCATCCTGCAACTTTCCACCTTCACATGATGATCACTTTCATTCTCTGTGTCCTGCAACACCTTTTTTGAAGGTATTGCAGTAGCACGGAAACTAGCAGTGTTACAGGATTGGCTATATTCTCTGTATCCTTAGTAGCTCCCTTTACCTTAGGAGCATTGACTTGATTGGCTCATATAGCAGAATGCCGATTTGCTGCAATTGCATTATACGAGCCAACCAAAAATCACAAAGTTGAGACAGAGATGTTCTTTACGGAACAGCGGAACAGTGGGCTAGGTCAGTCTTAAATGCAGGGCATTCCGCACAATTCAGAGCACTTGGCTGCTCAGGCCTTGTTGTCTTTTTGTCCTGAAGTTGTTGCATGGTAGGGGCTGCACATATTAATGTTGAATCGTATGCATATTGGATAGTGGTGGCAAGTGAGGTGGCTGAGTTGAGGTTATTAGTGAAAATACTGAAGAGAATAGAGCCAAGTATGGATCCCTGTGAGAACACCAAGGGTAATAGGGAGAAGTGTGGAGAGGTCATATTGCCACTTAACTGCCTGCTGACAACTTATTGGGTAACAATGGAACCATGAGGCACATGAAGGGTGTATCTTTAGGTCTGAAAGAGCAGTTAGAAGTTTGTTGGGGGAGATTATGTCAAAGGCTTTAGACATATCCAAGAACACTGATGAGACTGTTTCTCTCATTCCTTTATTGGTTTATGGTGTTGGTCAAGCTAAGTAGAGCAGTGATTGTACTATGAGACGGTCTAAATCCATGTTAGGAGATGGCAAATAAGTTATTGGATGTGAGGTATCCCCTAGGTTGGGTATGTATACATTTCTCCAGGAGTTTTTAAAGTGGGGATGCAAAAGGAGTGGGGTGATAGTTAATTAGTTCAGTTGATTTACTACCTTAGTGTATGGGGATAATATAAGAATTTTTCCAGATGGTAGTAATGTAGTTTTCAGAAATCAAGCGGTTAATCAGTGTTGATATGGGACAAGGTATAGCCTCCGTTACAGTTTTTTAGGAACTCTGCTGGTAAGTTATCAGCTACAGTTGAAGCTGGTTTAAGTTTTTTTAGGAGTTTTTTTATGGTTTTGGTGGGGATGGGTTGAAATGAGAAGGAAGTATTATTATTATTTGGATTGTTAGTTGTTTATAGGCTATTTGGGTTATCTCTGGTTAGTGCAAGAATGCTTTAAGTATATTTCTTTAACTGTTCAGCGGTGGTTTCTGAGTTATTTGGTGAGGTGGGGGAGGCGGTTGTGGTTCGTCCAGGATTGAGTATATTTTTGATTGTAGCCCAAAATTTTTGTGGGTTATTTTAGTACTTAATTTACGTTAGTATAATAGTTCTTTTTTGTCTAGCTTGATTTGGTGTTTAACTTTGTTCTTGAGTTGTGGATAAGTTATACGGTCAGGTAGAGTTTTGCTAGTATGGCAGGAGATCCAGGCCTTGTCCCTTTGCTTAAGGAGGGGTTTTGTTTCAGTAGTAAGCCATGGGGCAGACTTTGCTTTGACATGAACTGTTCTGGGGGGGGGGGGGTTGTACTGTTAAGTATACTGAGGAAAGTATTATTGAAATGTTCAATTGCTTCATCCAAAGGTAAAGTCTTCAGTGGGCTCCAGTTAGTATTTTAGAGTATATATTAGTTCATGTGGTTTAAAATGTTTCTTATTACAGATTTGATGATATATATTTATAGTGTGCTTAGTAGGGCTAATGTGTTGCCTGAGTAGGCAGGTAAATATGTGTGATCACTGATGTCTGAGAAACAGCCAGCATTTTGATAATGGGAGGGTCTGTTTGTTAGGGCCCAGTTGAGAATGGAGTGCTTGTTAGATTTTTTTTTGTCTATTCTGGTACGTGTATAATATACAGACACACACGTACTGTACATAGATTCTGTTTCGAATACTTATCCTGTGCCCTTTCAAGGGGTAACAACAGCATTTCTAATTATATCCTCTTTCATTAATATTTATTTTCTTCTCTGATTTTCTCAATGTAATTATGTCACAGGGATAATGTTTGCTGTGTAATTTGTATTTCATTTATACGTAATCTTGGTGTTTCCCCTGTCACTGTTCTGTCTTGTACTTTTTTCTCCACTCCCTCCCTCCATCTCAGCCTGAGCCTGAAAAGGATCTGCAGGATCAGTGTTTTACCCCAGTTAACAACTTCAAAATACATAAGTTAATACTTTGGGTTGCTTAGATTCTTGGCTGGAATGCTCCTGACTTAATGACAATTTTTCTAATGTTATTTTTATTATAGTTCTCCAGAAGATGTACTTCCTTATTTGTTGTTAGCTCTGGGTAGGGAATATTTATTTGTTTATGACTGGAAAATACTGACTAGAATGCCAGCAAAGATGAGTTTTGTCTTCACAGTGAAACTTTAAATTATAAAAGGGTCATGGCATTTTTCTTGTGCTGTTTTTGAGGACAGGTCCTAAAGTCAACAGAGTCTTCCAAACTACTGTCTACAAGCAAAAGCTGTATATTTGGCTTACAGTTAGTTGCAAAGTGCAGTGATATGCAGATATAGCTAAGAGTGTTGAGAGGGCAGATTATAAAGATTAAAGCAACTTCCTTCTAGTCCTGTGAGGGGAATTTAGAACAGAATCGATGTCTTAGTTTGAGATGCTCTTATAATATGCAAGTAATTTCTTCTAGTGCTAGGACCCACTTGACCATATTTTTGTAGCAGCCATGCAGCTGTGATTTTACCCTTTTACCTTTGTCAGGGTCTGGTAGTGTTGGAAGTGGCTAAGTTGCCTATTTTGTTTATCTGTTGTTCTATTTATATGTTGTGACACTGTAGAAAAGCAGTTTCATAACTGCAGTCAGTTTTCTGGAATTTCAGAAAGTATTTTTTTTATAGAGGCAAAAAAATATATCCATCTTTTTCACTGATGAGAAGTTTAACTGAAGTGCTAATTTTTTTTTTCTTTCTTCAAATTATGCTTGGCTAATGTTGGGTTTAGTTGATGCCAGTAGTATAAATTGTCTGTAATGAACACAATGTTTGAACACGTTTTTCTAATAAGTGTACTTGGTAATCATTTCTTCAGACCTGAAACCATATGATGTGAAGTTCAATCTCACCATTCGTTCTTTACTGATGGGAGATACTCCTCAGAGTACTGTAGCTGCAGGGGCTTCCGACAAATTTGTCGCCCAGCTTGCTACCCTAAACTCCATTGTGAACTCGTCCATGCATCTCATATCATATGCAGCCGATGGCACGAGTAGGGCAGCGGGTACAGTAATTGCTCTAAGAAGACATTTCTGGATGCGCTTGTGTTCCTTCACGGAGCCCTTTAAGTCTTCATTTACGAACACCCCTTTTGATGGCTCATTTCTCTTTGGGCCTAAAGTAAAGGAAACTTTGACCAGTTGTGAGCAGAAGGGAAAGACTCTGTCTGCTGTTGGAGTCCGTTTTTCCACCCCTACTTGTCCTTACCCCAAAGGCTAAAGGGGATATAAAATGTGGTTCCGAAAAGCCGAAGGAGCCTTTCAGGACACATGTGGTGAACCCCCCTAGGGACAGAGTAGGGGGTAATAATGGAAGACACCACCCTCGCAGCAGAGGGGGTCCGCAACACCAGGGTGACAGAGATCATTTCTCTGGTCAGCCCTATCAGCGCTCCTAAAAGGAGGCTCGACTATCCTGCTCTGGAGGCAGTCTGGGGTCACTTATCTTTGTACCCAGGCACCTGGCAAGATGTAACAAACGACAGCTGGGTACAAAGTATTATTTCCAGAGGGTATTTCATACCGTTCTCCTCTCCATCCACACCTGCAAGGAGAATCCAGGACATTCTACCCAGTTACAGGGAACAAGCAACTATAGAGGTCCACAAGTTGCTAGGAAAAAGTGTCATCCAGCCAGTTCCAGCAGACCAAACAGGACCCGGAACTTACTCAAGATTATTTTT
This sequence comes from Protopterus annectens, assembly GCF_019279795.1. Taxonomy (NCBI): domain Eukaryota; kingdom Metazoa; phylum Chordata; order Ceratodontiformes; family Protopteridae; genus Protopterus; species Protopterus annectens. Next base: position 1,108,323,610 of record NC_056741.1, read on the forward strand.
GGTTCCAAAGAAAACAGGGGACTGGAGACCTATTTTGGACCTCAGCAAACTCAACCAATTTGTAAAGAAAGAGAAGTTCCAGATGGTCACGCTACAGTCTATACTTCCCTTTTTGGCGAGAGACAATTGGATGTGCTCGATAGATCTCAAGGATGCATACTACCACATAAAAATGGCCAGGCCATCCAGAGATCATCTGCGTTTCCAGCTGGGAGCCAGTCATTATCAATTTCGAGCCCTGCCCTTTGGTCTCACTACAGCCCCCAGAGTGTTCAACAAATGCATGGCAGTGGTCACGGCTCACCTGAGGTGTCTAGGATTCCAAGTGTTTCCGTACCTAGATGATTGGCTCCGTACCTCCACCACCAGGCATCAACTTATTCAGGCAAGGGAATACACTCTGACACTCTGCAATCACTTAGGCATTACAGTCAACTCAGAAAAGTCTGCCTTGTCGCCATCACAGCATATCGTCTTTATAGGGGCAGAGTTAGACACTTCAACCACCACTCTACGACTACCAATCGAGAGAGTCTTTCTTCTTCACCAGCATGTCAGCTCATTGGTATTGAAAGACAGAGCACCAGCTGCAGAAGTTTTAAAAGTATTTGGTTTGATGGCTGCAGCGATCTTAGCCATACCATTAGCAAGGATGCATATGCGAATTCTTCAGTGGCTATTGTTCACTCAATGGTCTTATCAGGAACTTCCCATGAATCACATGATTTTAATTACAAACTCTTGCAAGAGAGATCTCCAGTGGTGGTTGACATCTCTTCATGTAACCATAGGATGCCCCTTTGTACTACCCCCTCCAGTAGCCACTGTGACCACGGACGCTTCCCTGATAGGGTGGGGGGGCATTTTCAGGGAAAGACTGCCCAAGGCACACGGATGGATCAAGAGTCACACCTGCATATCAGTGTTCCGGAGATGAGAGCATTACTTCTGCCTGCAGAGTGTCAGAACTTCAAGCTTTATCTATCAGCCCTCCTTATTTGATTTTTCATGCTGATAGAGTATCTCTTAGGACAAATCCCTCTTTTTTGGCCAAAGTTTGTTCGGAATCTAATATCAACCAAGTCATTGAGTTGCCAGTCTTCTTCGCCAACCATTCCAGTAAACTAGAGTATATACTGCACAAACTTGACGTTCACACACAGCTCAGATTATTTGGAGAAAACAAAAGATGTTAGAAAATCAGACCAGCTCTTTGTGTCTTCCTCTGAAGCCAGAAAAGGCAGACCAGTGGCTAAAACAACGCTTTCTAAATGGCTATCTGATTGTATCACTTTTGTTCATTCAGCTGCTAATATGCCCTTACTACACAAGATTAAAGCTCACTCTACTAGAGCAGTTTCTACATCTTCTGCATTCCAAGCCAAATTTCCCCCAGATAACATTTGTGCTGCAGCCACTTGGTCTAAACCTCATACCTTTATCACTCATTACAAAGTTGATAAGGCCTCCAGGGACAGGGCTTCCTTTGGGTCTACGGTCCTGAATAATGTACTCCCGTGAGCCACCTGAGATCGAGGGTGCTAGAGATCTCGCTACCCATCAGTAAAGAATGAACGATGAGCTTGAACAACTTCACATTAAGAAGTACTCGCCATAACGTTCCATGTGAGTTGTTCCATCTCGCCTTCATTCTTACATCCCTCCCTCCATCCCCCTCCTGGCTGATAATTGATTTAGAGGTGGTCTTATCCTGGTTGCCCAATTCTTCTTCCTCTCTATGGGAGGGTAGTTCTCTTATAAGGATGTAGTACACGCAGCAAACAAGATCTGAGGTAATTTCAGCAGTGCATCATGGGATAAGGGGTTTGGTCTCGAGCTACTGGTAAACCTTGAGCTTTGCAAATGGCCGTATTGGAACCGATACTTGTGCCATTGGCTGCATATGATATGAGACACATGGACAAGTTCACAATGCAATTTAGGGTAGCAAGCTGGGTGGCAACTTTGTCGGTAGCCCCTGCAGCTACAGTACCCTGAAGAGTATTTCCCATCATTAAAGAATGAAGGCGAGATGGAACAACTCACATGGAACGTTATGGTGAGTACGTAACTTCTTATTTTGAACAGTTGGGGTTAAGACAAGTACCAAGTTCTCCATTTACCTTTTGGTGGAATATTGGGCCATGCAGCTGACACAGCAGCTCAATAGGCCAGGAAACCCAGACAAGAAGTGAGGCTATCCTACAAACAGCTGGCAGATGTTTTTGTGCAGGATGAATTAATTTCCTTTCCATAGAATAGCTTCTCATATATACAGCAGAAGTTGGGGACATGGAGTTTGAATGGACATTGTTGAGGACATCACTGTTTGATTAGGTGGCTAGGAGTTGAGGCCAAAGTTGTTCACCTTTTACCACGGTGTTAACCATAGTACCTACTGATGGTGATCATTAGTGAAGCAAGTTATCAAGTTAAAGAAAGAGGCCTTCTGTGCCTGTATAGCAAGAAGATGCTTTCCAGATCTGATTGATAGTGATCTTATCTAGAGCCTGGAAAGGCAGCAGCTGCTAGTCAAGTGCACGAGTATGAGAGGAGTTTGGTGACGACACGTACAGTAACTGCTGGATGCTTTGGCCAACCACCAAGCACCTGGGAAGGGGGGTAGTAGCCCAAGCTATTTTCATTAAGGATTGAGAAATGCTGACTTCAACTGCTGACATTGTTGGGTTGTGGAAGAAAACATTGCATGTTGTATTATTCCCCTTGCAGGATCAACTTGCATACCTAATATAGACATTTTCAGAGCAATATCAACTCATGTAGTCAGAAAAAGTAAAAGGTAATTAGTTTTCAAGCCTTTAATTGGCGATGGTAGATAAGTTTGATATTGTTAGAGGGAGATGTAGAAGGAACTGTTAACAAAATGATATGTCTGTCTTGTAAAATGCTACTTTTTATCATTATAATTTTGTATGTTCACATTTTTAGCATGACTATGACTTTCTTTGTGAGGAATCCTAGTTTTGTTGTAGTCACATTTTCCTTTTTTAAGGTTTTGCTTTCATACAGTTTTATGAATACATCTTGGTACTCCGCAGTGGTAGCGTTGTGGCCTCACAGCAAGAGGTTCTCCCATTCGATTCTCAGCTGGAGCACCTTCTGTGTGGAGTCTGCATGTCCTCCCTGTAGTCGAGTGGCGTTCGAAAGACATGCGTGAATGGGCTTGCCTTTGTTGAAGGTTGGGCGTCGAGCTGGCACCGTAAAAATCTACTGCCAATCATTAGCGGACCGGAGTTCCTCTGTGGTGACCCCTAACCGGGAAAAGCCGAAAGAAGAACAAACAAACATTATTCCCCTTACCTTTCTCCACCTGTCCCATGTCCTTTTAAAAGCCTGTGCAAATTCCCCTCTCCATTGCCTATTCTGTATTCCTTTCCATAGGACCAAAACCAACTTCATAAAACTACTTTCACATATCCAGTAAGTAGTTAGTTTCTGTTGCCTGTGCCTCCCTCCTTCACTCTCTGATGATACCTTCACACACAGGTGATGATGTTCTTCATGTTTCACTGTTGCAGTCATCACCTGTGGGTTATCCCTGCTGTGGTAGCCCTCGGCCGGCCCGAATACCAGAGTCAGTATTTTTCTGCGTCGGCTACTGTCACAATGCTGCCTGACATCAGGTCATCAGTGCTATAAAGGAAGGCAGCCGATGCCATTACATCAGTCTTTCTTACCATGGAGCCCATAGCAGAAGCAGTTCGCAAGTGTGCCGGTCGGTCACTACCAGGGTTTGAATTACAGCTGAAAACTTCTAAAGCTAAGTACCCCGTTGGGGATCCACTAACTGATGTCCGAAAAAGTTAACAATTGTCTTGCATGTGGAAAGCAAATACCACACCTAGACATCCATTTATACTGCGTCACTTGTTTAGGCCCAGACCACGACGTCCCCCGTTGCCAGTTCTGTGCCCTCTTTAACATGAGAACCATTTGTCGTAGAGCTCTTATTGTAGCCAGGTATTTTCATTCTGAAATAGCGTCCGTCAGCCAACACTCCATAGACATTCCAAAAAAAGTAAGGGTAAAGATAGACCCACACAAGGCTAAGCCTTCCAATGACTCTGCTGCTAAGCAGGTCGTCAGTTCTCCGGAATTCCTTGAGGTGCCTTTGCAGCCCCTGATGCCTGATTCATTACCTTTGCAGGCCTCTACTGAGACCGTTTTGGAGTTCGGTATGCCACAGAAATCTTCATCTTCCAAGCCTTTGGTTGTCTCTGCCTTGGTTGGGTCGGAGCCGTGACACAGGCACCGGCTTCAGAGGAGGTTTTTCGCCGTACCGAATCTAGACAAAAAATAACGTCTGCTCCTTCAGCTACCATTTCTCTCTGACCATTGGATACTCTTAGGCCTAGAGGCAAGGCCACTCCTAGGAAAACTACATCTAGCCACCATTTTACCCCTGCTCCACCACCCCAAGCTCAAATGCTTAAAATGGCAGAGGATCATATCACCCTTATCAGGGGTAGTCAGGCCACTCCTCCTAAAAGGAAAATAGACCTTTCTCCTGAAATACTAACAGAACAGGATTCGAGGAGTCTGATTATTCAGAGTTTGAAGAGGAACAACAACCTCTGACAGCTTATGAGAATTCAGATGCAGAGAAATCCATTCCTTCTGCCTCCCCACCAGAAGATATTTCCTTTGGGGATACCCTTCACACTACAAGGGAACATTTCCACTGGGAATCCCAGGACCTCCCTCAGTCTAAGAAAAGACTGAGAGTTTCTAGACCTGCCCCAGCACAGACCCTTGGCCATCCCTCCAGTCTTAGAGGTGGTTGATGCTGTCTACCATGAATCCAACTTAGCTCCTGACTGACGCCCTCCCACCTGCTCCCAGAAAACCTGTTTGGTATTGCAGAGTACTGGATTCTCACAAATACTTGTACAGAAATCCTGCTGCAGACCCAGAGGTCATTACACAGGGACCAAAAGAAGCTAAGGCCAGTTCTGCAAAGAATTGTATTCCTTCTGACAAGGACTCCAGAGCTCTGAATAGATGGGTTAAAAAAGTATACACCTCTGCAACCTTAGCTGTCAGAGCACTCAACTGTCAGTTCCACATGTTAAAATATCAACAACACACTTTGGCACTATTAAAACAAAAGATTTCAACTTTTCCTGACTGTGCCAATTCGAAAGTGTTAGCAGATTTACTGCACTCTACTTGTCAAGTGGCTAAACACTCATTACACTGTGTGGATATGATGCCCTAGAAGCCTCAAGCAGGGCAGCAGTGTCAGGATCTGTCATTAGTAGGCATGCATGGTTGAAGGAACAACCTCTCCCTGATTGTCAAATCTAAACTACTTGATGCACCCTTGGATAAGGACTGCTTGTTTGGAGTAAAAGCAGAAGAGGTGCTTAAAAAGATGGAAGACAAAGCAAAATCTATGCAAACAGTAAAATACTTCCTTCAGGTACAACCTCCTAGGGTTCAGCAGAAAATGTCCCTGAAAACACTGGTACTTTCCTGCACCTAGCAGACAGGGGCAAGGTAAGCCCTGCAGGGACAGACCACCCAGACAACTATCCTAGGGGCAGCAGAGAACCAAACAGTGGACCACTTCTGCTCCAAAGGCAGGGAGGTCTAAGCCATCCCTCAATGGCAAAAGCCCTTAATGACTCCCTCTCCCCTCTTTCCACTCACCAAAAACCAGGAGGAAGGTTCTCCCTCTGCAGGGAAAATTGGGTTTCTGTAACCAAGGACCAATAGGTCTTAAAGATAATTTTTCAGGGATACAAATTCTCCCTCAGCGAACTCCCAATTCCAAGGTGGTATCCAGACTTACCTCCAAATCAGTGGGCAAATGCATTGAAACAAATCCAAACTCACATATTCCTAGGGGCAGTAGAACCTGTCCCCTCAGATCAAACAGGAAAAGGCTTTTATTCCAGATTATTCCTTATTCCCAGAAAGGAGGGCACTTGGTGCCCCATCCTGAATCTCTCCATTCTGAACACTTTCCTAGTGGTCCCCAAATTCAAAATGCTAACTTTGCAGCAGCTGCTGCCTATGCTGACAAAAAAATGCCTGGTTAGTTACTCTGGACCTAAAAGATGCCTACCTTCAGAACCCCATAAGGGAATCCTGCAGGAAATTCCTTCTCTTCAGAGCAGGCTCTCAACACTTTCAGTTCTCTGTGCTACCCTTTGACTTATCTACTGCTCACTGGGTATCCACCAAATGCTTAGCCCTGGCCATAGCCTTTTGCAGACAGAAAAAATATGCAAATTTACCTTTATCTGGAAGACTGCCTCATTCAGGCAAATTGCAAAGAAAAGCTCCTCAAGGGCCTCCTCTTTGTCAAAACCCTCCTAACCTCCTTAGGGTACACCATCAACGAGAAGAAATCAAGGCAAACACCCTCCAGGAAGATCATTTTCTTGGGAGCACTGCTGGACACAGCATCCCAAATGGCATTCCCATCCCCAGAAAAGCAGAGCTTTCCTGCTCTCTGTTTTACAAAGCTGGCTTCCAGAAGTCACCTCACTGTGAGGAAGTTCCTGCAAGACTTGGGGTACATGGCATCTTGCATCCTTCAAATTCCTCTGGCCAGGCTTCACATGAGACAACTTCAAGTGGTACCTAAAGAACGTTTGGTGTCAGCATTCTCAACCCCTAGAGACCTCTCTCCCTCTGATCCCCTGTATAAGGGCCAAGTTTCTCTGGTGAGCAGGGACCTGTATCCAGAACAAGGGTCTTTCCTTTACCCAGTGCCCAACTGGGCAGACCATTACCACCGACGCCTCAGACATAGCTTGTGGAGCTCACCTAGAAGGCAGGTGCACCCAAGGTCTTTGGGATGCCCAGCATCTTCCCTTACATATCAACCAGAAGGAAATGATGGCAGTACAAAAGGCTCTGACATCCTTCAAACCCCATCTCAAGCCAGGGGTTCTCCTTATCATAACAGACAACACAGTAATGTGGTACTTCAGCAAACAGGGAGGGACCCAGTCAAACCCTCTCTGCAGGTTAGCCATGAGCTTCTGGCTGACAGCCTCTTCCATGGGGCTACACCATACCTACCAGGGATAAAAAACATCCTGGCAGACCACTTAAGCAGAAATTTACTGGACCCCCACGAATGGCAGCTCCACAGAAAAATCTTTTTACAAATCACTCAGGGTGGGGGACTCCGGAGGTGGAGCTCTTTGCTTCACACCTCAACCATCAGCTGAAAGAAATTCTGTACCAGGGAGTATCACCGCCTAGCGTGGAAGGTGGATGCATTGACCTTCCCTTGAAACGCCCTCTTTGTGTACTATTCCCTCCTCTGCCCCTTATTCCCAAGGTACTGATCAAAATAAGGGAGGAGAGACCAAAGGCCATCCTCATTGCTCCAGACTGGCCCAGACAACATTGCTACCCCTTACTGTGCAACCTGACCTTACAGACTCCCAGGCAGCTTCCCCTGATCTCAGAACTCACAACTCAAGTGGGAGGGAAATGCTGTACCCAGACTTGCAAACTTTCAAACTATCAGCATGGCTAATAATCTAAAGACAAACAAGGGGCCCCTGTTAAGCAAACAGGTCCTAGACATTATCACAGAGGCCAGAAGGCCCAGCACCAGAAAATCCTACGCAGGAAATTGAAAAAGATTCTGCTCCAGGAGCCAGTCCAGAGGGGGCAATGCCTCACAACCTTACATCCCTCTTATCCTGGATTACCTAGCGAAGCTACTTAATAGTGGCCTCTCCTTCTTCTCTATTAAAATCCATGCCTCAGCCATTTCAGCTAATTTTGATACAGAACAGTCCCTGTTCTCTTATCTTTGATTAAACAATTCCTCAGAGGGGCTTCTAATATCAGACCTCCCATAAGGCCTCCCACCCCAGCCTGGGACCTGAATTATGTTTTGGAAAAACTAACTTTACCACCCTTCGAACCTGCTGCTTCAGCAGAACTAAGATACCTCTCCTGGAAGACTGCTTTTCTCCTAGCTATCACCTCAGCCAGAAGGGTTTCAGAACTTCAGGCACCGATGGCCATTGAGCCCTTCATCATCTTCCATGCAGACAGGGTCTCCCTGAGGATTAAGCCTTCCTTTATGCCCAAGGTGGTATCTAGTGTAACTCTCAACCAGGCCATACATCTGCTCACCTTTTTTCCTAACCCTCAAAATAAGGGGGAAAGAATTCTGCACTCACTAGACATGCACAGGCAGCTCAGATACTATCTGGACTGCACCAAACCCCTCAAAAAAACAGACCAACTACTTGTCAGTTTTGCCCTAGGGGCAGAGGGGAAGCCCATTTCCAAACAAACCATTTCCAAATGGATATCACACTGTATCCATTTCTGCTATAGATTGCATGGGAATCCCCCCAAGTCTATTTGAACCCATTCCACTAGGGCAGCTTCCACTTCCACAGCTTTCCTCAGAGGAGTTCCTACCATGGACATCCTGGAAGCTACCACCTGGACTTCTGTACATACCTTTACCACCTAACTCTATTTTCTAAGGTTAGGGCAGGGTTTCCCTCTGCAGTTCTGCAGGGCATGCTGACCCATTCCTAGGTCTCTTACGAATCTTTCAACCCTTCTCCTCAGCTTTAGGAATCCTCCCACAGGTGATGACTGCAACAGTGAAACACGAAGACCATAGTACAGTTGTGTACACTTACCATAAATATAGATGTTTGAGTGTATTCACTGTTGCAGTCCTGGTTTTCCACCCTCCTTCCCCCTTATATCATCATTCTTTAGGGAGACATAAGTTTCTAACGGTGGCTTTTAGCCACCAGGGCCACCTTTACCATATTTATTTTGGCCTCTGACTGGTTAGGGCAAGAAAAACTGATGTAATGACATTGGCTGCCTTCTGTTGGAGCACTGACAACAGCAGCCGATGCAGAAAAATGTTGACTCTGATATTCAGGCCGGCCGAGGACTACCAAAACAGGGATAACCCAAAGATGATGACTGCAACAGTGAATACACTTGAACATCTACATTTATGTTAAGTGTACACAACTGTACTTTTTTTGTTTTTTTTTTTTTGCTCCTTTCTTGACCCATTCTGCTGTCCTTCTCTACTTTATTTCTGCTGTGCTTACCTCCTTATCCTTTCCACACCCTTCCCCCTTCTACCTTTTATGTGTTGCATCTTTTGTCGTTATTGTTAGCCTCACCTTCTTTGACAGCCCTAGTGGTCTTTTTCTTTAGACCCTGAGCATCTCATACCTGATCCATTCCTATAGCTTATTTATTTAATTTTGTCATCAGTCCCCTAACTCATCCAGAATGATCCCCCTCAAGTCATCATAATCTTCTCTTCTAAAATGTTAAATAGCCATCTTTGTACTTGTATTCTTTCATTCACCAAACTCCATACAACGCAGTTGTTGCTTATTCACTAGTGGCGCCTTTACCTGAACTTCCATGCCTACGTTTTTATAGGGCCACATGGTACTCTTAAGCACAAACTAGATGAACCCGTTATGGGCAGGGTGGCAGTGGGCAACTCCTACTCTCTCTCAACCATGGAGCTCAGAATCTGACATTCTGCTCCAGATAGATTCAGATCATCCATACTTACAAGCCTTTCCATTCTTCCCAATCTCTCTCTTGTAGTCTATAATCCACTTCCCTTGATATGTTTGAGTGCTGATACACTGTGGTGAACTAAGCATTACAGCGTTTCTCATAACAAGAGGAACCTAGCTTCTTGTTCTAGGCTGTCTAGACAGTCAAGAGGAGAGGGTAAACACTTGTACCACACCACACAGTCCCTCAAAACCTACACCACCAAAACACACACATAGTAACACAAAACACACACCTACATTTGCGGAAGCTCTCAATAAAAATCTGCACAAGCAACAGAGACCTCCAAAGCAGAAACGCATGCAACCTCCACCCCCCAACACAACCCAAATGACACACAGCCCACAAACTCAGTGTACCACTCAACCACAGCCCATAAGGCATAACAATGTACCCAATACTCTAGTCATAGGTGACTCTATAATCAGGCACACAGATGTTCCACTCGCCAGGCTAAACAAGGAGAAAGTTACTGTCAGCTGCCTGTCGGGTGCCAGGATCCGCCACATAACGCACGCACTCGGGTCACTCCACAAGTACAAATATGACTCTGTCATTGTCCATGTTGGTGTGAATGACCTAAGACGTACCTCCCTGGACTACATGAAAAGAGACATGGAGGAGCTCTCCGATCTTGTAGCCGAGGCAGGTATGACCCTAGCCCTGAGTAGCATCCTGCCATCACCCAGAATGATATCACAGTACAAGGACAAAATGATTGACTTCAACAATTGGCTAAGCTTCTGGTGTCATTCTAAGGGGATCCAGTATCTGTCTGCCTAGGATGACATGATCGACAGACCACGATGTTTTGCCAGAGATGGCCTGCACCTGTCACCCTTGGGATTCTGGATACTGGCTAAGGCACTTGCCACCCCTGTAGTGCCTTTTTTTGGCAAGGTTCAAATATCAAATTCACCACCGTAACAGGTATAAGCAAGCAAAATCTGAGGGTAATGCTACTCAATGCTAGAAGTCTAAACCTCAAAATGCATTCACTCAAGACGCTCCTTAAAATGGAGAACATCGACATCTATACAGTGACAGAGACCTGGTTCAAGGCTCCAGAGAGCACCCCTACATTACCAGGCTATAATTCATACCACACCTTTGGGCCACCTAACCTGGACCGAAACACTAAAGGTGGAGGCGTGTCCATATTCATTAAGGATATCCACACCTCCAGGCTTGTTGCTCAGCATAATGCATCCGAGATTATCCAAGTGCAACTAACTGGGCAAGACCGTAATCCAGATTGTAGCTTGCTACAGATCCCCCACCATGCCCCAGGATCCCCACTCCTCATTTCTTTTTGCACTGGAAAATATTAGGATACAACCCAACACCCTAATAATGGGCGATTTCGACTACCCCGCCATTAACTAGGAATAGTACTCATGTACCAACTCTTTTGCTCAACGTTTTCTGGAATTCATAAATTCCAATGCCTTGGATCAATTTATCCACACCCCACCAGGGGCAGCAATATCCTAGACCTGGTCATTACCAACATGTGCGACCGGTGTTCACACCAGAGGTCAATTCCTCCTTGGTCAGATCCGAATACAAGCTAATCAGCCTAGACATCCACATCCCACCCCCACTAGGGAAACCACCACAACAAATTTCACTTCACGACACCCATGTAGACGGACAATAGATGTACGACTGCTGAATCCTGCACAAATGCACTTTATAAGCACTTACACGAGTGCATGGATTGTGCTATCCCTAACAGAACCAAGATGCTATCCTCCAAAAAAAAAGGAAGCCAATCTGGTGGTCCCCTGCCATAAACAAACTCTGCAACAGGAGAAAGAAACTTGCAAAAAAAGAGTAAAATCCCATAACTGGAAGAACTCCCTGGTCAGCCTCAGCAAGAAGCTGAGATCCTTCATAAAATCCTCCAAAGTTAGTTATGAAAACAAAATCGCCACTGATTCTGAAGACAGCCACAAAGCATTCTGTAACTATGTCAAGAATCTCAGTGGCAACACTCAGATCTACTCTGAGTTGCAGCACAATGGCACTAAATATACAGAACCAACTGATATTGCCAACATCCTAGCAGATAGGTTCAGTGCTAACTTTACCCCCCTCTCACTCCCTAAAGGACCCATCTCTATACCAGAAGCATGCAAAGTTCCTGTAATCACAGCTGCACAGGTAAAAACCACACTCTCCAAAGCCAAGAACACAGCATTCATGGGACCTGACAACATCCCAGGCTGTGTTCTGCTTGAACTACATAATGAACTGGCACACCACCTAAGCACCATGTTCAATCATAGCCTCACCTCAGACTTTGTGCCCACTGAATGGCGCACAGCGATGATTATCCCACTCCACAAAGGGGGAGCCACCACAGACCCCGGGAACTACCAATCCATTAGCTTAACAAGCCTGGTCTGCAAGGCCATGGAACGTATCATCATGGAACTTATAAACAAAGACATTGGTAATCTGCAAACTCTGGACCCCACCCAGTTCGGGTTTGTAAAAGGCATATCATGTCTCCTAAGCCTGATTGACTTCTTTGAAGCAGTCACCAAAGCTGTAGACAAGGGGTAAGGTGGTTCACACAGCCTATCTAGATCTCACCAAGGCGTTTGACACCATCCCCCACTCTGGAATTGTAGATAAACTCACTAAATTAGGTATAAATCCCTATGTCACAAGATGAGTTGCCAACTGTCTCACTGACAGAACCCACACTGTGAAAGTAGCAGACTCCAAATCCGACTTCAGACCAGTGACAAGTGGAGTACCACAGGGTTCAGTCCTGGGTCCTCTCCTGTTTGGTATCTACTTTTCTGAAGTACAGGCTAACACAGAAGGTCTTTGGCTAAAGAAGTTCGCAGATAACTGCAAACTAGGAGCCATAATTGAAACTCCAAACAATGTGGACATCCTACATAAGGGCCTCACTGAGACAGATGCCTGGTGTCAAAGCCATGGCCTGAAGCTCAATGCCAAAAAGTGCATTGTCATCCCCTTTGGTAAAAACTCCGTATCCATGAGCTACCACATAGGTGGTAGTCTACTTAACACCGAAAGTGTGATAAGAGACCTTGGGACACAGGTGCACAGTAGTCTCTCCCTTGATAATCACATTGCCACAGTAGTCAGTAAATCCTTCTACATGGCACACCTCACCACAAAAGTTTTCTCATCCAGGAAAAAAGAGGTCATTGTTCCCTTCTACTCATCATTCATGAGACCTATTATAGAGTACAACGCCCCTTTTGGTATGTACCTCACAAGACATCTACAACACCTGGAAAGGCCGCAGAAATACCTCACAAAGAGGATTACTGGCCTCAAATAGATGCCCTACGCAGACTGTCTCAAAAACTCCAGCTTTACTCCGTCGCATATCACCTACTCAGAGGCAATCTCTGCCTAACATAAAAAGCTATCTCAGACCCAGAGCTGTTGGACATGCTCCACTTAAAGAAATCCCAATCCCTCCGAGCTACATGCTCCTGGGACCTAAACCTTGTCACCACAATAAACAGAACATGCTGGAGGGATAGATTCCTGTCCCAGACACTTCCCATACTCTGGAACAAACTACCTATCTATATCAAACAAAGCTCCTCATTAGCACTCTTCAAGAAAAATATTGATGATTGGATGGGAAATAGGAAATTCACCCCGGGGATCACCTCTGTGGCTCTGCTTGACAGGGGCACAGGAAAATAATTTTCTTGGGTGGCGAAAGCCAGGGTACCTTTTTGGCTAGGCTTGTATAGGCCCTAGGGCCGATAGCCTAGTACCTACCCATGAACCTATGAACCTAAGTATCCTGAAGGAAGCAAAAGGACCTTCTATCATCTGACATTAATTTGGATAAAAGCTATTTTCTGATGATGTCAGTTTTCATTCTGTTCTCAGCTTTCGGGTTCAGATCCAACTTGGCCGTTGCTGAAGCTCGTGGCAACCAAAAACTCTCGAGCTTCTCCCTTACCAATAATGCACCAACACCAGTTACCTCGGATCTCATTTGCCGCTTCAAGCAAAATATGTGGTTTTCCATCTCTCTTGAGTGTTGGTGAGATAAGTTTGATATTTTTCTAATTGTTTTTCTTCAAAAACCCTTTATATTACTATCCCTTACTGTTAATTATAAATTTCCTGCTGTCTTTCTGTCTACTGTACGATTTCCTTTGTACTGAGGAGGTCCCTGAGAAGAGGACTTGTAAGAGGAAACATACTCCCCTGAGGAGTCCATCACTGAAGACACAGATTTCGATAAAGGAGAAAGGTCCCCACGATTACCTTCTGAAGATGTCTTCTTTGGAGACATCCTAGAAATCCTTAAGCAGAGAGGTGGTTGGACATCTAATAACCCTACATATGAGGAATCTGCTCTCTTGGAGGCTTTTGATACTCGCCCTTCTACCTCCTGGGTGACTCCACTCACTGATGAGCTCATTGACTTGATCTCATCACAGGTGTGGAAAGCCCCTGACACCACAAAGCCCATTCTTTGCAGACCAGATAAGATAATGGCACCACCAGCAGATAAACAGTTTTGATGGAAATGAGTTCCTGTTGAGGACCATGGTCATTGTGGCAGCCACCAAAAAGGAGCTAGCTAAGAAAAGTTCCACTTTCATCCCCCCAACAGGGAGTCATGGGTGATGGACAGATTTGGGAAGTGTGTCTATGCTTCAGTGAACTTCACCTTGAGGTCTCTGAACTGTTTGGCACACTTTACTAGGCTACAGAGGAATTTGATCAAGCAGTTCTCAATACCCTCTCTGGTGCTGTTTGTGATGAAGTTCAGGTATCTGTTGCTTTTCAGCTGATGAACCTACAGTCCATAGCCAATTCTTCCATGAGGATGATCTCACATGTAGCAGAAGAAACCTCAAGGGTAGTGGGTTCAGATGTTTCCATAAGGAGAGATGCACTTGGATGTGCCTCTGTGAATTTGCAGAGCCTTTCAATTCTTCTTTTGTCAATGCTCCTATTGCTGGAACATCTTTATTTGGCCCCAAGGTAAAAGACACTCTGTCCAGGTGTGAAAAGGATGGAAACACCCTGTCTGCTGTGGGTGTGTGTTTTTTGACTCCTCAAAGAACCTTTTCCAGGAATCAATGAGATGGTCAAAAAATGTGGTTCAAAGAGTCTCAGGATCCTTTTCAAGATGCACATGGAGGAGGTTTCCCCAGAGGCAGAGGAAGGAGCTCTAATGGATGAAGATGTTCCTGTGGCAGAGGAGGCCTGCAGAACCAGAGTTCCAGTGATTCATTCTGTAACAAACCCTACCAGTGCTCTTGAAAGGAAGCCCGATTGTCCACCTTTGGAGATGGTCAAGGAACGCTTATCCCTGTACCAGAGAGCCTGGCTAGATATAACAAAAGATACTTGAGTGCAAAGGATTATTTCCAGAGGCTATATTATACCCTTTTCCCTTTCTCCTCAAACCCCAGATGTTCCACCCAGTCAGAACGAATAAGCAGCAATTCAAATACAAAGGCTGCTAGAAAGAGTCATCCATGTGGGTCCACCAGACAAGACAGAGTCCAGAGCTTACTCAAGGTTCTTTTTGGTGCCAAAGAAAACAGGGGACTGGAGACCAATTCTGGATCTCTCCAAACTAAACAGAACCAAGTTTCGGATGGTCACAGTTCAGTCCATTCTCCCCTTTCTGGGCAAGGACAACTGGATGTGCTGTATAAATCAAAGTAAACTTTATTGTCATTTAGCCTACCCAAGTGCAGTCTAAACGAAATTGGATGCATCAGGCTCGAACTGAGAAAACATATACATATGTACAATAACGCATACAATGAACATATATTCATAATTTTACATTAGACGGGCTATTCTACCTACATATTACCACAGTTTACCTTTGCTATCATTTTCTTATCTATAATATAGGCCTTCAGAACACACACTATCACATAAAGATGAATAGATGGTCCAAAAGGTACTTAACGCTTCCAGCTGGGAGCTAGTCATTATCAGTTCGGAGTACTGCCCTTTAGACTCACCACAGCCCCCAGGGTGTTTACCAAGTGCATGGCAGTAGCAGCAGCAGCTCACCTGAGACTGCAATGATTTTTGTGTTTCCATATCTAGACGACTGGCTCATTACCAGTCCAACCAGTCATCAACTCGTATGTGCAAGAGACTAGGTTCTCCAGACTTGCTGCCATCTGGGGATAACCATAAACTACAGAAAATCCCATCTGCAACTGACTCAGTCTTTAGAGTTTATACGAGCAGTTCTCAATACAAAGACAACCATTGCTTCCTTTCCATTACTGAGAGTTCAGACCATATGACTTCATGTCAAAAAGATAATCTGCAGCACCTCAATTCCAGCCTGACTGGTTCTTCAGGCTCTGGGATCAAAGGCAGCAGCAGTAACATTGGTACCACTTGTCAGGTTTTATGAGAATCCTTCAGTGGATGCTAGCTGTTCAGTGGTCAGTTCTTTCTCAACCTGTGTCGTACAAGATAAGGGTCACTCACATTTGCAAGAGAGATCTGACATAGTGCACTCATTCAGACCAGGTTCTACAAGATCTTCCATTCATTCCCCATCAACCCAAGGTCATAATGACCACAGACTCTTCCTAGGTAGAGTGGAATGAGCATTATATGGGGAAGACAGTCCAAGGCACCTAGTCCCCTGAAGAGGCCAACTTTGCATATAAATGTCTTAGAGATGAGAGCAGTGCTGTTAGCGTTGCAGGCATTTCTGAATGCTCTCCCTTTGGGGACAGTTGCAGTACAATCGGACAACATGCTGGTCGTCTGGTACATCAGCAAATGGGGAGGAACCAAATCCTACCCTTTGTGTCGAGAAGCTCTAGAGTATAGCAGTGGGTGATCTCCACCAACTGCTTTCTTTTAGCAGTGCACATTGGGAAATCCAGTGTGATAGCAGAGAAATTCAGCAGGTGCATTCTTCTACCTCACAAATGGTCTCTCAAAAAAAAGATTGCAAATACAATCTTCCAACAATGGAGCCAGCCTTCCTGTGATCTGTTCGCATCCCCACTGAACAACAAATGCAGCAGTTACTTTGCTTTAATCCCCACACAAGGGGAATCCACGAGGGATTCTCTACTTCACTATTGGCCCTCGGTCTCCTTTATGCATGCCCTCTCACTCCATTAATTCCTAAATTTCTTCAGAAAGATGCAAGGTTGAAGAGCAAGGTCATCCTCATTGCCCCTTATTGGCCTCAACAAATTGGATTCCCCTTTCTTTGGCCTCACCTAATTCAACCACCTTGGTTTCTGGATCCAACTCTGGACCTCCTGTCTCACCCAACAGGTATGATGCATCCAGACATATTGAATCTCACGCTGACTAGTTCCTCCAGTTCCATTAATAGCCAGAAAACCTATTCTCTCTTCTCCGGTCCATCATATTCTTTTGTCCTCCCATAAACCTTCCATCAGAAAATTGTACTCCAGCAAATAAGAGATTTGATTTTAGCTCAAAATAGTAACATTGAACCCTTCTCAGCTTCCATTCATAATATCTTATCTTGGAATTTCTAGCACATCCTTTTGAAGAGGGAGCTAGTTCTTCTACTGTTAAAATACAGTTAGCAGTGATTTCCAATTTCCATACTGGAATAGATGGATCTTCTGTAGCATCTCGTAAGTTGAGCAAAGCCTGTTTAAAAGGCACTCTATTAAGGCCACCTTTTAAAGATCCTGTCCCCCTCCGGGACCTTAAACTTGTGATGCAGTCTGTTACACAATCCCCTTTTGAACCCTCGGCTACATGTATTTTTTATGGAAGACAATTTATAATGGCCATTACCTCAGCCAGAAGAATTTCTGAGATCCAAGCATTGTATTTAAAACCTCCATACTTGATTTTTTATAAAGACAGAGTTACCTTACATACCAACCCGTCCTTTCTTCCAAAGGTGGTGTCAGAATCCAATGTAAATTAACCTATTAATTTGCCACTATTCTTTCCCAAATTTTTTAACAAAGGAGAATACATATTGCATTTATTGGATGTTCGTAGACAGTTAAGTTTTTACTTACATAGGACAAAAAACATCAAAAACTCTGATCAATTAATTCTTTCATATGCGGAGCCAACATTGGGTTACCAAAGTTACTCTATTCTATCTAGATGGATAACAAATTGTATTTCTTTTGTTTATAACAAATTGGGCATTGCTCTAACAAAACCTGTTCAAGTCCACTCCACCATATCCATGGCACCTTCATCATTTTGTCAGTCCAGAGTGTCCATGGATGAAATTTGTGTAACAGCTACTTGGGCTACTCCCCATACCTTTATTACTCACTATAAATTAGTTCTGATCTCCAGAGGAAGGGCATCTTTTGGTTCTGTGGTGCTCGGAAATATCCTTCCTTGAGTCAACCCTGGAAATTAGGTAGCTGGGTACTCTGTCCCAACAGTTGAGGACACAATGAAAATTGACAACATCAGGTAAAGAAGTTATATACTCACCATAACGTTCCATCTGTGTTGTCCAGTTTCATTGTTCCTCAACTCCCCTCCCACCAACCCCCATCCTTAAGGCTTTTGAAGTAGTGAGTGCTTAGTGGACATATATGTCCTTATTGTTTATATATACTCCAGATATAGCTTCTCCATAGTAATTTCCATCTTTACTTTCTACGAAGGCAGCAAACAAAAATCTGAGGTAATTGGGGTTGGTGCATTATGGGTAAGGGAGAAGCTAAAGTTTATGGCAAGCAAAAACTCTCAAGCAGTGGCTGAGTCTGATCCAAGGGATCAGATCCAAACCCAGCAGTTGAGGAAGAATGAAAATGGACAACACAGATGGAACATTATGGTGAGTACATAACCTCTTTTTCTTTCTGAGCAACAGTTAGAGCCCATTATACAGGTCCTGTGTAGAAGACATTCCTTCAAACACGGTTCATTACCTGTTCTGTTTGTTTGAGTCAAGTTTAAACTTGCCATTAGGATTCATTATTTGATGATTTTCAACAGTCCTTGTCTTCAAAATCTTCAGAGAAGCTATCTTTAGATGAAGTTCTCTCCCCCTTTAAAAGACCCTTTTCTAGTATTGTATTTTTATATTTAAAAAAAGTATTCTTCCAGTATGGCTGTGGTTCATTCTGCTCAGCAAAGTGAATTTGTTAAGGGGAGTTTAGAGCACTTCTGGAGACAAGTGAAAGTCAGAGGCGTAAGTTAGTACCGAGCGTAAACTATCACAGCTGAATAACTACAAAAAATAAAAAGAAGAAAGCGCAAGTGGCATCTTTTAAAGTAAGGAAGAACACTGTGGAGGCAGAAGGAACTTCACATGTCCAGACAGTAGTGTTGGATATTATATGGCAAGAGCTTCAAGAAATGAAGCAGGTCCTGAATGAGCAATCGTTGGGACAAGATAAAAGATAGAAGAGACAACAGGTACTTAATGGCTGTAGTACTACAGTACAGCATACAATAGATGCGACAGTAGAGTTAACGGTGAGAGTAGAAGCATTGGAGGCCAGATTGCAATGGGCCGAAACCAAATTGAAGAACCTTGAAGACAGGTCAAGAAGAGAGAACATTAAGATAATGGGAGTACCGGAATGTCAAGATGGGAGAGTCTGTAAAAAAAGCAGTAATTGCTTGGCTGAACCAATGGACTGAAATCCCTGAAATGGATATTAAAGTAGAGAGAGCCTACTGCACAACTGATATTGCCAACATCCTAGTAGATAGGTTCAGTGCTAACTTTACCCCCCCTCTCACCCCCTAGAGGGCCCATCTCTATACTGAAAGAAGGCAAAGTTCCTATAATCACAGCTGCACAGGTAAAAAACACACTCTGCAAAGCCAAGAACACAGCATCCATGGGACCTGACAATATCCCAGGCTGCGTTCTACACGAACTACAGAATGAACTGGCACCCTACCTAAGCACCATGTTCAATCATAGCCTCACCTCAGGCTTTGTACCCACTGAATGGCGCACCGCGACAGTTATCCCACTCCACAAAGGGGGAGCCATGACGGACCCCGGGAACTACCGCCCCATTAGTCTGACGAGCCTGGTCTGCAAGGCCATGGAACATATCATCATGGAACTCATAAACAAAGACATTGGTAATCTCCAAACTCTGGACCCTACTCAGTTTGGATTTGTAAAAGGCAGATCATGTCTCCTAAACCTGATTGACTTTTTTGAAGCAGTCACCAAAGCCATAGATGAGGGTAAAATGGTTCACACAGCTTATCTAGATCTCGCCAAGGCTTTCAACACCATCCCCCACTCTGGAATTATAGATAAGCTCACTAAACTAGGTATAAATCCCTATGTCATAAGATGGGTTGCCAACTGGCTCATGGACAGAACCCACACTGTGAAAGTAGCGGATTCCAAATCCGACATCAGACCAGTGACAAGTGTAATACCACAGGGTTCAGTCCTGGGTCCTCTCCTGTTTGGTATCTACTTCTCTGAAGTGCAGGCCAACACAGAAGGTCTTTATTAACAAAGTTTGCAGATGACTGCAAACTAGGAGCCATAATCGAAACTCCTAACGATGTGGACAAACTACAAAAGGGCCTCACTGAGACAGATACCTGGTGTCAAAGCCATGGCCTGAAGCTCAATGCCAAAAAGTGTATTGTCATCCCCTTTGGTAAAAACTCTGTACCCATGAACTACCACATAGCTGGTAGTCTACTTAATGCCAAAAATGTGATGAGACCTTGGGACACAGGTGGACAGTAGTCTCTCCTTTGATAATCACATCGCCACAGTGGTCAGGAAATCCTTCTACGTGGCTCATCTCATCACAAAAGGATTCTCATCCAGAAAAAAGAGGTCATTGTTCCCCTCTACTCATCACTCATTAGACCCATTATAGAGTACAACGCCCTTTTTGGTATGTACCTCACAAGACATCTACAACAACTGGAAAGACCACAGAAATACCTCACAAAGACGATTACTGGCCTCAAACAGATGCCCTATGCAGACAGTCTCAAAAAGCTACAGCTTTACTCCATCGCATATCGCCTACTCGGGGGCGATCTCTGCCTAACATACAAAGCTATGTCAAACCCAGAGCTATTGGACACGCTCCACTTAAAGAAATCCCAATCCCTCCGAGCTACACGCTCTAGGGACCTTAACCTTGTCGCCACAATAAACAGAACATGCTGGAGGGATAGATTCCTGTCCCAGAGACTTCCCATACTCTGGAACAGACTACCTATCTATGTCAAACAGAGCTCCTCATTAGCACTCTTCAAGAAAAATCTTGATGATTGGATGGGAAATAGGAAATTCACCCCGGGGATCACTTCTGTGGCTCTGCTCGACAGGGGCACAGGAAAATAATTTTCTTGGGTGGCGAAAGCCAGGGTACATTTTTTGGCTAGGCTTGTATGGGCCCTAGGGCCGATAGCCTAGTACCTACCTATGAGCCTATGAACCTATGGCATCTGGGGGAAGCTGGCCACAGGAAACCCCATCCCATTACAGTTAAATTAGCCTGTTCTGAGCTGAAGGACAGTATCCTCCTAGAAGTGTGGAAAAAAAAATAGTTGGCAGTACCAGAATATTTTTTTATCATCATTGCTTGTACAAAGAAAGAAGGAAGAGAAGTGCTTTTATCCCTGTTATTAAAGCATGCAAAGTAAGAGGAAGGAGGTGTCAACTTTGTGGGGTTTTTTTATCTTCATTGGCATAGAAACCATTACATTTGGGGGAAAAAGGAGAGGACTGCTCTTTTTAATGGAAACGTAAAGGGACATTGGAGATTCTTTCAAGTGAACAGTAGGAGAGAGACATTTTTTTCTCAATATTTAAGAAGAAGCAATGACTGAAGGAGAAAGTTTTGTGTAATGAGGAAGCACGAAGATGGACTGCAGGAGGAATGGAAGAACAATGAGAGACTGGACTTTTAATTTTGGATAATGAATGAACAGTTAAGATAATGATGTAGATCAAGAACAATAAGACTAAATTTAAAGTAACACTTAAATATGAACTGTTATCAGGTCAGAAAAGATGTATTTTCTTGATTTGTTTTACTATTGTTAAAGAATGGAGTTATAATACTCTCAGTGGCTTAAAAAAAGACTATTAGAAAAGTAAGAACATTTCTTTTTGTATTTTCTTTTTCTATTGTTCTGTTAAATGTACCTGAAATGCATTTTATTTACTATGGGAGTGGGTGACAGCGCATTAGAGCCAGAAACTAGGGAGTATTGTTTTGTTTCACTTTAATATCTCTTAGAAGCCAGAACTTGAGGATTAAACTGAATGACTTTACCCAGTTTGATGGATGCTTGGTTATTAACAGGGATTAGAAGAGAGGCATGGGTAAGAAGCAAGTGTGGTCCTAATAAGTATAATACCGTGACATTGATTAGATGGTACTAAGATGCAGATGAAGCATACAGCTAAAGCAATTACTATGATTAAATCAGAAAAATGGCTTAAGGGGGAACTAATACAGAGACAGAAACCCTCGCAAGTACGGCAGGTGCAACCAGCCAAAAACGTCCAAATTCAAACAGAAGAGCCAGCACTAAGTGTTGTAGCAGAAATAATTTAATCTTCACATAGCATCATACCGGTTTCTGCACTCTTGCCTTCCTCAGTGAATGAACTGACACGGGCAGGCTATTGCAATGATACGAATATTCATGGTGAAGTGGAATAAGAGGATTGGCGTGAATATGAGTCGATGATATCAGCCCATATTGCCTTATGCATTGTGCAACCACGAAGAAAGCAGAAAGAGGGCATAATATAGATAAGGAAAGGAAAGTGGGGGGAGAAAATATGTGGAGAATATAAGAAAAGGCAGTAATTTTAAAGGAAGCCAGCTATGAAAATAGACAGTAGGGGGCTGACTAGAGTAATTAAAAGAAGAAATGTTGAGGCACATGGAGGGAGACTGAAGAAGAAGAGAGAAATTAGTATGGAAGTTACAGGAGGAAAGACCAGCAATAGAAATATTAGAGAAAGATGACTGATAACATTAAAATGTCAACTTGGAATGTCAGTGAGTTAGATAACCCAATTCATATTGACAGAGTCCTGAGAAAAAGAAAGGAGGACCATTAATTGTGGCATTGCAAGAGATCCATTTGAAGGAGGATGGGCTGAAATTTTTAAGCAGACAAGGATTTTGAGGCCGTAGCGGCAGTGTAGGGAAATAAAAAGAAACTAGAGGTTAACTATGGAAGTAGAAGAAAGCTTGAAGGGTGAAAATGGGATGTATGTTTGTATAAAGGGGAATTTGGAGGGAGTTAGGATAAAGGTACCATCCATTTATTTACCAACTTCCACTCAGAGTACATCAAAATATTTATTCTGCTGGACTTTGCACTGAACATACTGCTTTTCACTGTTTTCTTAAATGTCTTCAGCATTACCCTTACCAGTGTACCCACAGTTTTGTACTTGGACCAGTTGGTAATAAGGGCCTGCAATACATCACCTGGAAAATTCCGTTCAGCTCTTAACTGGCCACTTGCGAGCAATCAACAATTGGTATGATTCCATAGTACTTGGGCCATGCTTTTTTGGGGGTATGTAACCTCACTTCTTGGTACCTCTGTGTCTCTGTGAATATTCTGTCCAGCAATTTGAATACCTTGGCTAGAGGCCTAACAATCACTTTACCTACAGAACCCATTTTGACATCATGGCTAGTGAACTTAGAGCTGTGCTGAGAGCCTTGTACATAATTGCCCTTCTGCCCATCAGCGAAGTCAGAAGTACCATAGGAAAGGTAGTTTTCCGTGTCGTGGAGTACAGCACTCCATTCGTCATGTATGGATGTACACCAACTGCAGCAGGCTTTAAGGCAATGTGAGTAATGCCGTTTCCTCACTTAGAACATCATTGTGTAACTCCTTCTAATGTCTTGCTCATAGCATATAGACCTTAACTTGCCTCCTCCTTCCTTCTCTGCAAAGTTCCTTACATGGAATATTGTCCTACCACAAACGTCTTTATGTCCATAACTTCATCTTTCTCCAGTCTATTTCACCTTGCTGACATGTAAGTATACACTGGAGTCCTTCACCAAAGCCTCATTTATTGGGGTCCCAAAATTTGGAACACACTGCCCTTGACGATATCAAGTATGCCTACATTTTTTTAAGTTTGAATCCAATCCTACTACCTATCTCCAAGCAAAGCTGTGTCTAGCTGTCTTTATACATTGATGGTCATTTGCATTTAGTTAAACAAAATGTACATCAGACAGTAGCACTAAATCATGGTTCTTTTAAATGTTTGTAATGCTAAAATGTGTATTCTTTTTGTAAGTATTGCTTTATCTTCTGTACTCTTCTTACAAGCATTCAGATTAATAAACAAATTTAAATGTTTATTCACATAACTTTGGAAACATTAAATCCACTAAAACATTAAGATAAATCAGACATTGCAAATGATAAATCAAACTAAATCTAGACCAAAACAACTGCTGTTCATGAAGGTTGTTACAAAACCAAGTCAAGCAAATAGAATTGGAGTCCAAAGTGGAGACCCTCTCTAAGCTACTGAAGTAGTTAATTCCAGAGGAGTAGGGCTTGAGGAGCAAATTAATGCATGCCAGAAGGTTCAAACTACGTTTCTTGAACACTAGCAGCATCTAAGGAAGCACTGTATATACCCAAGAAGGGCAGAAGAGAGTAATAAACTCATTTAAGTGTGAGAGACCTAGGTCAAATATGGATAAAAATTCCAGCAGTTAAGATTTTCAAAATTATACAGGATCAGACAAATAAGTAATCAAATTCTTGAGTTGTGCACTGGCTATATCCTGTCAATCTTCGTATCTGGAAGCCTGAGGTAAAGGACATTGCAGTAACTGAGTCAAGAAGAAAGTATAAAGCATGAGTGACAGTAGAGAGATTTGCTTAGGGGTATCGAGTGCCCACTTCCAGCATTATTTGAATGGAAACAAGATGATATAACTACAGGATTATCTAGGACAGTGCCAAGAACTGTCCACTTTAAGTGCTAAATCCAGTGTGTTGACTCCATGAAGAATACATTATGGAAAGAGCAAGACAGAGATTTACCTCAGTGCAGCATAAGTAGCCAAAGCTTCAGCTTTGGTTTTGGATGTGCTCAACTTCAGTTGATTGAGTTTGCCAAAAATTAACATCCTCCAAATTATCTGCCAAGAAGTACACACTGGTAGTGTTTTCCCAAGGAAAGGAGAGGTAAGCATAATAGTGTCACAGCAAACCTCTCCCTCTAATGAGATTTCCAAGAGACACCATAACTATAGTGAATGCTGACAGACCCAAAATCAAACCCTGTGATACTCCATACGCCAGAAGATAAAAATGAGAGGAGTTGCTACCCAAGCTACTCTCATTGTACAGTTGGAGAAGTAGGAGGCAAACTAATCCCATACTGTAGGTGTGATACCACCGTAGGTACATAATTATTTGATAAGGCTAATTTGATCTACAGTCAAAAACTGCCAAGAGATCAAGGAGGACAAGAGAAGAGTAAAAATGTTGATCACTAATCCCAAGCAATACATACATGAATAAGGACAGCCTCAGTTCCGTGATTGGTATGACAACTAGGTGGATAAGGGTCCACAAGCCCAGTGACTCTTAAATATGACTCACATTGCAAATAACCTCCTTTAGCAACCTTAACAAAAAAAGGTTAGAGATAGGGCAGCTATTGTCAAGAATGCTGGGGTATTTGTTGTTGGCTTCATGGCATGGAGGGATGCCCAGCGATCTACTAGTGCCCCAGACTTTGGCAGAACCTCGGGGGAGGGGTAGGAGAGAACGGCTAATGTTAGCCAGCAAAACCTTGGAGGAGGAAGGTTGTCTGCTGCTTCAGAATTGAAGAGTGCATAGTATGCAGCATATGAACTGGGGGCATGTGCTATGCTCTGCCAAGCCATACCTACACAGTAGCTTTCTTGGGGAGAGTGGATGATATTGCACATGCACACAGAGGAAGGCATGGCAGACCCTTGTTATTGACAGAGTAAAAAGTTTGTCTGCTTTAATGATGGTCTTTCGGTCTTTCACAATTAGCTGTCACCCCAGTGAGGAATTAATGAATGGATAATTGATTACAGAAGGGGCTGTTAGTTGGCAAACAGTGAGATTTAAAAAGTATATAAAAGAGCATTAGGCAGTTGGAGGTCCAAATATGGTTGTTTTTTCAGTACAGGAATAAAAATGGACTCCACTAATAAAGACAGGAAAACTCAGTCACCAAGAAGAACTCCAAAATTTGATAAATCATTGGACCCAGAATGTTCAGGCAGGATAAAACCATTCTGGATGGATATGAGTCCAATCCCTAAGTGGTAAGATGTGTACTTGGTTACAGTAAGGAATTCAGCATGACTGGAAACTAGGAAAACTATTCAGCATCAAACACTGTTGCTCAACACATCATAATAAGTGTTGTTTGTGGATGCAGGAGAAGAGGAAGGCTCTAATAGTGGCATCTTGTTTTCAATAACTGAGTGGCCATCTCATAACAGATGTAAAGCTGGAGCTTGAGTGGGAATGAATGATGGCATGCAGATCTTGCCTGTCATTTGAAAGAACAGTATAGTCAGTTAATTTGACACCACAGCAATTCTCTTTGATAAACAGTCAGCCTTTTTTGAGCACCTCAGTCTGATAAAGAGAATTGTGCTCTTCCAAGTCAAGCTTGTTACTTCAGACACTCCACTTCTCCAGTGACAGTTTCAACCTCTTATTCATCTGCCACAAGGAACATATTACAAACCATAGTTCATGTGCCTTAAAAGGAGAAACCTGGCTTGGGGCTAGAAGATCAAGAGCAGAACGTGGTGACATGTTCTAACTTAGATCACTAGCACCGTCCTCCAGGAAGAGAAATGTTAAAGAGAGCAAGGAAGATGCAACTTAAATGTCATCACTTTGGCTCAAGATCAGTGGGACCAAAGGTGAGGAGTTTCAGAACAAAATGGACGAGGAAGTGATCAAACCGTAAAATAGGTCTTATATTTTTTATTTTAGTTTATTAATTTGGTAACCGGGTGAGCCCACTGCATGCATGTCCTTTTTCAGAGGTGACCTGGGAGCACTCTCCAAAGTTGCTCAGAGTCGTACAGAAGGCTAGTGGAGGTAGAAAAATTAAACCTTGTACCCTGGACTGGAAAACAACATCTCCTTTATAGCTCCGGACTTAATCTTCTGCAGTAACTTTCAAGCATTTGTGTGCAAAGTGATGATATGCAGTATACAATATGCTGTCGTAGATGATTTGTAGAGGAGATAAACTGAACAGACCTAAAACCCTGAATAATTTATACAAAATTCCTTGATAAGAGCCACTTTATTGCTGTCAACTTACAAGCTGAAATGAACAAAGCCACAATGTTCTGGTGACACAACACATGCTTAACAAGAAAGTAATTAAACTTACATAGACATGCCATTCAGCCAGGACAGCAGTAGGTTAGGAGGAGCTTACAGTGGATATAAAAAGTGCACACACCCCTGTTAAAATCCCAGGTTTTTGTGATATAAAAAATGAGACCACAATAAATCATTTCAAAAGTTTTCCCACCTTTAATATGACCTATAGCCTGTACAATTCAATTGAAAAACAAACAAATCTTTTAAGTGAAAAATCTAAAAAATAAACATACAATAAACTGGTTGTATAACTGTGCACACCCTTAAATTAATACTTTGTTGAAGCACCTTTTGATTTAATTACAGCATTCACTCTTCTTGGGTAGGAGTCTATCTCAGCATGGCACATCTTGACTTGGCAATATTTGCCCACTCTTCCTTGCAAAAGCACTCCAAATCTGTCAGATTGTGAAGGCATTTTTGTGCACAGCCCTCTTCAGGTCATCCCACAAATTTTCTATTGGATTTAGGTCTGGGCTCTGGCTGGGTCATTGCAAAACTTTAATTTTCTACTGGTGAAGCCATTCTTTTGTTGATTTGGATGTATGCTTGGGGTCGTCATATTGAAATGTGAAATTCCTCTTCATCTCAACTTTTTAGCAGACACTTGAAGGTTTTGGGTATTTGGAACTGTTCATAATTTCCTCTACCTTGACTAAAGCCCCAGTTCCAGCTGAATAAAAACAACCCCAAAGCATGATATTGCCACCACCATGCTTCACTGTGGGGATGGTGTTCTTTTGGTGAAGCAAAGTGTTTTTTGCGCCAAATATACCTTTTGGAATTGTGGCCAAAAAAAGTTAAACTTTGGTCTCATCAGACCATAACACATTTTCCCACATGCTTTTGGGAGACTTGATATATTGTTTTGCAAATTTTAGCCGGGCCTGGGTGTTTTTCTGTGTAAGGAAAGGCTTCCGTCTTGCAACCCTACCCCATAGCCCAGACATATGGAGAATATGGGAGATAGTTGTCACATGTAATACACAACCAGTACTTGCCAGAAATTCCTTCAGCTCCCTCAGTGTTGCTGCAGGTCTCTTGGCAGCCTCCCTGAGCAGTTTTTGTCTTGTCTTTTCATCACTTTTGGAGTGATGTCCAGTTCTTTGCAACGTCACTGTTGTCCCATATTTTCTCCACTTTATGATGACGGTCTTCAGTGTGT
Organism: Protopterus annectens; assembly: GCF_019279795.1. Lineage (NCBI taxonomy): Eukaryota > Metazoa > Chordata > Ceratodontiformes > Protopteridae > Protopterus > Protopterus annectens. The sequence continues at coordinate 1,108,351,745 of NC_056741.1, forward strand.
TCCATGGTATATCTAATGCTGTGGAAATTTTTTGTACCCTTCTCCTAACTGATACCTTTCAACAATGAGATCCCTTTGATGCTTTGTAAGCTCTCTGCAAACCATGGCTTTTGCTGTAGCAGGCAACTGAGTAAATGTCAGAAAAATCCTACTAGGACAGCTGAAGTATTAGTTTAAGGGTGTGCACACTTATGCAACCAGCTTATTGTACATTTGTTATTTTTTAGATTTTTCCCCTAACAAATTTGTTTGTTTTTCACTTGAATTGTACAGGTTGTAGGTCACATTAAAGTGGGAAAAGTTTTGAAACGACTTATTGTGGTCTCATTTTTTTTATATATCACAAAAACCTGACATTTTAATAGGGGTGTGTACACTTTTTATATCCACTGTAGTTTATTGCTGTAACTAGGGCATGTTCTCTCTCTGCCATCCTGGGCCAGCTGATGCTCAGATTTTTTTTTTTTTTTAAAGAATGCCATTTTCTCTTGATAACACTCCACCTGGGCTGCTGAATTATGGGCACCCCACATTGGACAGCTACCTTTCTGTGTAAGCCAAAGTTTGTCTTGCCAGCTGTCCAATATTAAAGGCAGGTCATTTTCCCCTCAGTGTTATACCACTGTAACTGATTTTTTTTTTTTTTTCGTTTTGGAGAAAGGTAATAACTAAAAAAGAGCCACTTTTCCAATCTACCTTGAATAAATAAAACAAAATAATAAATAAAAATAAAGTTAAGCCTAGGTTTTTGGAGGGGAAATGGAATCTGGGAGAATGGAATAAATTAATAAGTTGGCGATATTTTATATTATTCAGTATATACCTTCGGAAGTGTTTATGAAACTAACTGTAGTCTGTTTTGTGCCTCTTTATAGGTTCATAGGTGTGTACTAGGCTGATAGCCCTAGAGCCTTTACAAGTCCAGCCCATAGGATTACCCTAGTGTCCTGCCACCCGACCTTAGTTCCCAGTGCCTCTGTCGAGTAGAGCTACTGGAGTGATCCCTGGGAGAATTTTCTATTTCCCATCCACTCATCAAGATTTATCTTGAAGAGGGCAAGTAAGGTGCTCTGGTTGACATGTATGGGAAGTCTATTGCATAGCATGGGCAGTCTCTGGGTTATGAACCTGCCCCTCCAGCATGTTCGTTGATTGTGGTAATGAGGTTGAGGTCTCTGGAGCGTGTGGTGTGGTGAGATTGGGATTTCTTTAGATGCACCATTTCTGACAGAGCTGGGTCAGACATGGCTTTGTAAGTCTAGCAGAGATCGCCTCCAAGTAGGCGATATGAGACAGGGAATAGTTGGAGTATTTTGAATCTGTCCATATAGGACAAGTGTTTAAGGCCTAGGATCCTCTTAGTGAGGTACTTTTGTGGCCTCTCCAGTTGTTGCAGGTGGCTAGTGAGGTACATGCCAAATGGGGCATTGTACTCGACGATTGGCCTAATGAGGGAAGAGTAGAGGGAGACAATGACCTCTTTCTTCGTGGTTGCAAAACCGTTAGTAATGAGGGGTGCCACATAGGACTTTCTGACCACAATGACAATGTGGTGGTCAAAAGAGAGGTTGCTGTCAACCTGTGTTCCCAGATCTCTTGTAACGCCTTCTGTGTTCAGTGAATTACCATCAATGTGGTAATTCATGGGAATGGGGTTTTTCCCAAAGGGGATGACAACACATTTTTTGACATTGAGCTTAAGGCCATTGTTCTGGCACCAGTCGTTTGTCTCAGTGAGGCCTTTCGTAGGATGTCAGCATCATTTCAGGATTAATAATAGCTCCCAACTTTCAATCGTCTGCAAACTTTGTCAGCCAGAGTCCCTTCGTGTTGGCCTGGACTTCAGAGAAGTAGATACCAAACAGAAGAGGACTCAGGACTGAACCCTGTGGGACTCCAGTTGTGACTGGTTGACAGTCTGACTTGGAGTCTGCTACTTTCACACTTTGGGTTCTATCTGCGAACCAGTTTGCAACCCACCTAGTGATATAGGGGTTGATGCCCAGCTTAGTGTGTTTTTCTGTGATTCCTGAGTGGAGAATGGTATCAAAGGCCTTGGCCAGATCAAGGCAGGCTGTATGGAACCACCTTGCCTTCATCCACAGCTCTGGTGACTGACTCAAAAAAGTTGACCAGGTTGAGCGGGCATGGTCTACCCTTCACAAAACCAAACTTAGTGGGATCCAGAGTATGGAGATTCCCTATATCCTTGTTTATTAGGTCAATGATAATGCATTCCATAGCTTTGCATATCAGACTTGTCAGGCTATTAGGGTGATAGTTTCCAGGGTCCGTAGTCGCGCCTCCTTTGTGGAGAGGGATAACTGTAGCATTGCACCATTCGGTAGGGACAAAGCCTGAGGTGAGGCTGTGATTGAACAGGGCACACAGGTGAGGTGCAAGTTCACTCTGTAGTTCATATAGAACACAGCCAGGGATATTGTCAGGTCCCATAGAAGCTGTATTCTTGGCCTTGGACAGTGCTGTTTTAATCTGTGCAACAGTAGTACTGGGTGCCTGGCAAATCTACTGGTATTGTGATTGGCCCTTTGGGTGGGGGGGGCGGGGCAAAGTTGGTACTGAATCTGTCAGCCAGTATATTACCAATATCTGTTGCCTCTGTATAGGAGGTACCATTGTGCAGTAGCTCAGCGCAAATCTGGGTATTGCTGTGGAGATTATTTACATAACTATAGAAGACCTTGTGGTTGTCTTTGCCATGTGCTGCAATTCTGTTTTCATAGCTAGCTTTAGAGGATTTGATGAGGGATCTCATGTTTTTGTTGGGGCCGATAAGGGAGTTTTTCCAGTCTTGGGACTTCACCATATTCCGCATCAGTTTCCTTCTTCTGTTGTAGAGTTTGTTTATGGCAGGGGACCACCAGATTGGCTTCCTTTTTTTGGAGGAGAGCATCTTGGTCCTATTGGGTATGGCGAGATCCATGCATTTGTGTACGTATTCGTACAGTGCATTGGTGTATGATTTTGCGGTCATGCAACTATTCTCCATTTGCATGGGTGCTGTGAAGTTAGCCACCTCTGTTTTTAGGAGCCCAAAGTTAGCTTTGGAGAAGATTTTCATGGGGGTTACCTTTGCGGGGGGGGGGGGGAGTGATGTGGATTTCCAAGGTGATTAGTTTGTGGTGGGATCTAACCAGGAAGGAGTTGACTATTGGTGTAGAGCAATGGTCGCCCGTGTTAGTAATGACCAGGTCAAGGATGTTGCTACCTCTAGTGGGGGGGGTAAGAACAAGCTGGTCCAGGGCACTGGAATTAATGAATTCCAGGAAATTCATTTAACTGCCTTGGTATGAACATATTGTTATGTTGCTTGCTCATAAGTTTATTTTTGTACAGTTGCCAGAGTCGTTGTCTTCTTTCGGCTTTTCCCAGTTAGGGGTCGCCACAGCAGATCAGCTTGTCCGCTCATGATTGGCAGTGGAGTTTTACGGTGACGAGTTGCCAGCCAGGCGCCCAACCTTCCACAGAAGGCACACACACTCACACACTCACACCTATGGCCAGTTTAGAGTGTCCAATCCACCTACAGCATGTCTTTGGGATGTGGGAGGAAACCGGAGGAAACCCACGCGACCACAGGGAGGACATGCAGACTCCGCACAGAAGGCACCCCAGCCGAGGATCGAACTGGAGAACCTCTTGCTGTGAGGTGGCAATGCTAACCACTGCACCACCATGGCCACCCTGTACAGTTGCCAGAGTATTGATACTAAATACTTACTAGTTCTAAAACCACATTTAGCAGTGTGGAGCTTGATTTAATTTTTATTTTATTTTTTTTGTAATTACTAATAGAAGCCCTCCTTGTTTAGTGAGTAGTGATAATTCTGACACCATGGGAGCACTGGCTGTAGGTCTGCTCACCAGATGGCATCACTTGTGAGAGAATGATGTATTCCTCGTTTTTTTTCTTTAATGAGTTGATGTATGCAGTTAATTGTTTACCTTTTCCCACCATACATTTAATGTCATTTCCAGGATAAGAATTATCTATACCCTTTCCAAGGGTCACTGTATTAGAGTTCACAGCATCATTCTTTCCGTAGAGTCATTTTACAGTATGTTTTATTGATTTTCACACCATCTTGAAATATGACAGTATGGTTAGTGGTCTTTTCAGCTATGTTTCATAAGTCACTCATCCATTTTACCCTTTCTGCCCATCTGGCTTCCCAAGTCTGTTTTAGAACCGAGTCTTTAGCACCTCACTGAAGTGCTTTGCTTCTGTACCACATGCAGGAAGAATTGAGTGAGTAAAAAGTAACTTGGTGGAAAGCTGCTGCAAAATAAACTTCCAAACGGCAGTGATGCAAGCTTGACAAAGTTAGAGAGGGCAGTACCACAGAAGAAAATTTGATCTGCAAAAAGACACTGAAGAATTTTATGTCATGTCAATGATAACTTGCTTTCTTACAGTGTGTGATTGATTAAAAGGGTTTGGTGGGTTGCTAATTGTTGGTTTTAATTTCAGCTGGATCAGTTGCGTGCAGAACTAATGCAGGAAAGAGCTGCCAAGCAGGACTTGGAGTGTGACAAAATATCATTGGAAAGACAGGTATTATTTGGCAGCATATAAATATATATTGTTTGAGTTAAAATTTGATGGTAATTAAAAGCATGTGAAATGAATTGTGATGAATTTTTGGAAAATCTTTTACTGCATGATAAAACTTGTACAGTTTCTACACCAATCCACAAAGTGTAATTACAGTGCTGTAATGCTTTGACTAAGGTAAGCATCTTGGATCGAGAAAGCACTTAAAAATTGTGTTACAGTTGGAGCTTCCTTACATTGTTTAACTTCTTTCACAGTAACTTGCCTTTACATTTTAGTTTCTGTGAGTCAGTTTGGCTTCTGTTTGTTTTGTTTTGTTTTGTTTCGTTATGTGATATGCGGATGGTTTGTCATGTAATGAAACCTGAAATGATGTTGCAATTGTCTCATGTTTACTGAAAACCATGTACTAAAACTGACAGTGTGTGATATACGCAGTTATGTAATGTTAACGAATGGAAAGTTCTGCAGGTTGTCAGTACCACACAACACTATACCACACCAGTCGCACACAGCTCAGACCAAACATGCAGACCTACATATGTTGAAGATCTTCAAACTAACCTACCTAAACCACAAAGGCCTCCTAAGTATAACATAAGAAACAAGTACCCACAGCAACCTCACAAACAACAAAGGCAGCACTCACCATGAAACATACATCTAGGGATTACATTGATTCAATTCAAATTCATAAGGTAAACCTTCACAGAGTCGAATATCCTAGTTATAGGTGACTATAGTGAGACACACACCAATGCACCACTTATCAGACTGTGCAGGAAATGGGTCATGGGCAGTTGCTTTGTCAGATGCCAGGACTCCACACATTATGGATGCACACAAGTACAACTATGGCACAGACATAGTGCATGCATGTGGTTGTAAGTTACTTAAGTCATACCTTTCTGGACTATATGGAGAGTGAGACATAATGGAGCTCTTGGAATTTTTTTCTAAGGTAGGTATGTACCTAGCCTTCAGTAGCATTCAACATTCACCAAGAATGATGCTGTAATGCGAATACAAGATTATTAACATCAAAAACTGGCTTAGCTTCTGAAGTCGTTCAAAGGGGTTTTATATATAGAATATGTGTGTGTGTGTGTGTGTGTGTGTGTGTGTGTGTGTGTGTGTGTGTGTGTGTGTGTGTGTGTGTGTGTGTGTGTAAAATGTATGTTCATAGGTGTGTACTAGGCTAATGGACCTGGAGCCTTTACAAGCCTAGCCCATACAAGTGCCCTGGCATCGTGCCGCCCAACGTTAGTTCCCAGTGCCTCTATCAAGTAGAGCCACTGGAGTGACCCCCGGGGTGAACTTTCTATTTCCCATCCATTCATCAAGATTTCTCTTAAAGAGGGCCAGTGAGGTGCTGTGCTTGATATGTATGTGAAGTCTGTTCCAGAGCATGGGCAGTCTGAGTTATGGACCTGTCCCTACAGCACGTTCTGTTGATTGTGGTAATGAGGTTGAGGTCTCTGGAGCATGTGGTGTGGAGGGATTGGGATTTCTTTAGATGTAGCATTTCTAACAGAGCTGGGTCAGACATGGTTTTGTAAGTCTAGCAGAGATCACCTCTTAGTAGTAGATGATATGAAACAGAGAATAGCTGGAGTTTTTTGAGTCTGTCCGTGTAGTTCATGTGTTTAGGGCCTAGGATCCTCTTTATGAGTTACTTTTGTGGCCTTTCCAGCTGTTGCATTTGTCTAGTGAGGTACGTGCCAAATGGGGCATTATACTCTATGACTGACCTAATGAGGGAAGAGTAGAGAGAAAGGATGACCTCTTTCTTTCTGGATGTAAAACCCTTGGCAATGAGATGTGCCACATAGAAGGACTTTCTGACCACAGTGACAATGTGGTGGTCGAAGGAGAGGATGCTGTCAACCTGTATCCCCAGATCTCTTATAACGCATTCAGTGTTCACTGGGCTCCCATTGATGTGGTAATTAGTGGGAACTGATTTTTTCCCATAGGGGATAACGACACATTTTTTGGTATTAAGCTTAAAGCCATGGTTTTGACACCAGTCATTGGTCTCAGTGAAGCCTTCCTGTAGGATGTCTGTATTACTTGGGGAGTTAATAATGGCTTCCATCTTGCAGTCATCTGCGAACAGTGTCAGCCAGAGTTCCTCTGTGTTGACCTGGACTTCTTAGAAGTAGATGCCAAACAGGAGAGGAATCAAGAGCTTGGAGATTCCCTATGTCCTTGTTAATT